>NC_074725.1:2183510-2473510 GCF_947242115.1 Biomphalaria glabrata
TCAAGAAGCAAACATTTTTCTTTAAACATTATTAAAATACATTATTAAAATACTACACAGACATGGTATGCCACTATCTCCATATATTCTGAAAATAACGTAACAATATAGATTTAAGTCTAGCCATTCTTTTGTAGGCTGAGGAGTGACGGCTATCAGTAAAAGAAATGGCGACGTCTCATTTGCTTATAAACCCTGCTTATGTTTCAAACCAATTCTCACTTCGCTATGTTACAGAAAGTCACACAGACAGTAACAACAGCCGGTGTGGCAGTAGCAAAGGGAATTAATCTAAGCTTTTAAAATCTTGGTTATAAACGCACTTACCTCCCTGTATTTAAAAAAAAAATGTGTTGTATTAGTTTTTCGTTTGTTTTATTCGTGTGTATGTTGTTTTTGTTTTGTTTTCTTTTTGTTAGTTTTTTTTTTAAAGTGAGGAGATGAGGCAATTAACAACTTAGAAGGGTGTATCGGAGGGTAATTTGGTTCACTTTTAAATTCGACTCGGCACCCAACTCTCACCTGCGTATTGTCACCAGCGCCTCCCCCCCCCCCCCCCCCATAAAAAAAAGGCCCTGACTTTGGGTGGCTAAACCAGGTAGAGGGTATCTGACGTGTCTAGCCTAGCAAGTGAAGTGTTGGCGGCTTCTGCGAAATGTCACCCTATTGTGACTAAACGGACAGAAAGGCGTCACATCTATATATAGTTTATAACAGGGACCATGTTTGTTAAGTAAATAAAGTAATAGCATATTTTATCAAAGACAATGTTTCAACATCCAGGGGACAATGTTTCAACATACAGGGGACAATGTTTCAACATACAGGGGACAATATTTCAATATACAGGAGTCAAAGTTTTAACATACAGGAGACAATGTTTTAATATATAGGAGACAATGTTTCAACATACAGGAGTAAACGTTTCAACATACCGGAAACAACGTTTCAACATACAGGAGACAACGTTTCAACATCCAGGAGACAATGTTTCAACATACAGGAGACAATGTTTCAACATCCAGGAGACAATGTTTCAACATCCAGGAGACAATGTTTCAACATACAGGAGACAATGTTTCAACCTACAGGAGACAATGTTTCAACAATATTTCAACCTACAGGAGACAATGTTTCAACCTACAGGAGACAATTTTTCAACCTACAGGAGACACAATGTTTCAACCTACATGAGACAATGTTTCAACCTACAGGAGAAAATGTATCAACCTACATGTAATAAGAAATAAAGGAACACTCTAGACTCTATAGTTCGGTCTGGTTCTTCTCTCTCTCAAGTTGTAACGGGGTTGACTATCGTGTTCTACAGTTTGGGAGTCACTAGCGAGTTCCTGAGCGTCAAGTGGGGTATTTTCAAGAGGAAGCGCTCGGAGGTCCTCAGAGCCTACCAGGGGTTCTTTTCTTTCTTGTATCACCGTAGGGGTGTTGACTGGTACTTCCGTGTTTTGAGTTTCTGGAGGATATTCATTATCCTCACCCTGAGGGAAGAACGAAGGTTCACTTGTTGTTGTGGATGGGGAGGGGGTGGGAGCCAAGCGTCTTAGAGAGACCGTCTCCTCTTTACCGCTGGGCAACCGTACGACAGCATATTGGGGGTTGCACATCAGCAATTCGACTTCCTCCGTGAGAGGATCATACTTTGAAGATCGGTTCTCTCTTCTCAGCAACACTCTACCTGGGCTAGATAGCCAAGTGGGGATAGATATCCCGAAGGAGGATTTCCGGTTGAACCGGAAAACTCTCTCATGTGGAGTTTCGTTTGTTGCCGTAGATAGTAATGATCTAATCGAGTATAGGGCCTGGTTCAAGACAAGCTCCCATCTCGAGATCGGGAGATCGAGGTCTTTCAGTGCTAAAGTAACAGCGTTCCATAGAGTTTTGTTTAGTCGTTCAATTTGTCCGTTGCCTGAAGGATTAAAGGCGGTTGTTCTACTTGTAGCTATTCCCCTCTCGTGCAGAAAGGATTGCACCTCCCTCGACATAAAGGACGTACCTCTGTCAGAATGGACGTACTCTGGCATCCCAACAAAGGAAAACAGCTGATTTAAACACTTTATGACAGTGGATGTGGACATATCGGGACATGGGTAGGCAAATGGGAAGCGTGAGTACTCATCCACCATTGTTAATAAGTATTTATTGTGAGTAGCAGATGGGAGTGGCCCCTTAAAATCAATGCTTACTCTCTGAAATGGTTGGGTAGCTTTGATGAGGGTGCCTGAAAACTGTTTGAAGAATCTAGGCTTCAGTTCAGCGCAAGTTTTACATTGGTTTACCACTTTGCGGACGTCCTCGCAGGAAAAAGGTAAGTTCTTAGTCCGAACGAAATGGAGGAGTCTCGTTACCCCTGGGTGACAGAGGTTGTTGTGTAACAGTTTGAGGTCTTCTCCAGTCATTGCTGACGCAAAGTGGTTCCTTGAAAAGGTATCCGCCGCAGCGTTTTGTTTCCCGGGTCGATATACGACGTCATATTGGAAACAACTAAGCTCCAGTCGCCATCTTTGAATCTTTTCGTTTTTGATCTTGCCCTTGTTCTGCTGGTCAAACATAAAAGACACTGAGCGTTGATCTGTAACCAATGTGAAGGGTCTACTGATAAGGTAATGTTGCCATTTTCTCAGGGCTTCTACGATAGCGTATGCTTCCTTTTCCACTGCTGAGTGTCTGCGTTCACTATTAGTGAGTGTTCTTGAAAAGAAGGCGACAGGACGGCCGTCTTGATTAAGAGTGGCGGCAATCGCGATGTCAGAGGCATCTGTTTCGACTGTTAGTGGTCGATTGTAGTCTATCGTCGACACAGCAGCGTTTTCAAGTTCATGTTTTAGCTGTTTAAAAGCTTGTTGTACTTGTTCAGGGGGAGGAAAGGCTTTGTTGTTCACCAATAAATGGATCTTGTTGGAGAAATTTGGGATCCATTGAGAATAATAGGACAGTAGTCCAATCACCCGCTTTTGTGATTTCATGTCTTGAGGTGGAGGTAGGTTTCTCAATGCTTGAAATCTTTCGGGGTCTGGTCTTAATTGCCCTTGTGAGATTTCGTAGCCTAGGAGGCATACTTTATTAGTCGCAATAGCACTTTTATCATTGTTGAAGGTGATACCGTACTTTTTAGCGGCATTGAGAAATCTCTGTAGATTCTGGTCGTGGCTAATGGAGTCAAGTCCGCAGATGGTAACGTTATCCACGTAAGCGAACGTGTCCTGTAGCCCTGCCTCCTCAATTATTGCGTTGATCGTCCTTTGAAATGCGGCGACTCCGTTTGTCACTCCAAAAGGAATGCGGCAAAACTGATAAAGCTTTCCGCCAGCCTCGAACGCCGTGTACTGCTTTTCATCATCCCTGATAGGTATCTGGTGGTAAGCGCTTTTGAGGTCAAATGTACTGTACATTGAGTATTTAGATATTTCCTGCACCAGTTCATCCACTTTTGGCACGGGATACGCGTCGAGGTAAGTGAATCGATTGATGGTTTGGCTATAGTCGATAACCATTCTCTTTTTGTGCCTTTCATTCGTTGTTACAATTATCTGGGCTCGCCACGGGGACGTGGAAGGCTCAATAATTTTGTCAGATAGAAGTCTCTTGATTTCAGTTTGAATGAATTTGGAGTCAGGCATAGAATATTTTCTAGATTTAGTGGCTATGGGGTGGCAGTTAGGAGCCAGATTAGCGAAGAGGCGAGGGGCTTCAACTCGTGCAGCTTTCAGCGTACAGACCTGGAGAGTGCTTCGTTTTCCTTCAAATGGGATCATCAGTTTTTCGTGCTGGCTGATGAAATCTAGCCCTAAGATTACATCAGATACTAGTCCATCTAGTAGTGAGAGCTTAACACTTTCATATTGTTCATCTTTGTACTTTATTTTAGCGAAAATATGGCCGTGAGTAGTGCGAGAAAGATGTGTAGAGGCCATGTAGATTCTGTTTCTGGACGTTTCTAATTTCCATTTGTACCTTTTAGCAATTGAAGAAGATATATAGCTTTCACTGCTCCCCGTATCTACGAGAGCCTTCAATGGTACTCCATTGACGAGTATTGAAATAGTAGATTTAGTAAGACCGGACGCTGGTGTCGATGCCCAGGAAGATCCAACGGTTGTAGTCCGAGACGTGTCATCATCTGCTTTCACTATGGCTGAGGTTGTAGATTTGAGTGTCTGTCTGGTCGATTTACAGACTTTCTGGAAATGGCCCCTCTTACCGCACAAGTTGCATGTAGCGTCACGGGCCGGACATCTAAAGCGTTGATGTGGGCTGTTTCCACAAAAGAAACATCTTTTACTAGTCGCCGCACTCACCTCGTGTTCTACTTTTGTCATTGGAGAAAGGCTCTCCTCGTCGGCGCTAGCTCCACAGGGAGTTTCAGAGTGGATGTTATACGCCATGGCATGGTTATGGGCATATTCAAGTTGTCTTGCCTCTTCATAGGCGCACTGTAGAGTTAGAGTAGATTTCTCTAAGAGTCGCAGCCTTATGCTGTTTGAAGCCAGTCCAGTAATGAAGGCGTCTCTTACGAAGATATCTCTGTGTTCTTCAGCGGTGACAGCTTTGAAGTCACAGTCTTTTGCCATACTTTTAAGCTTAAGTAGGAAGGAGTCAACGGTTTGTCCGTTCTCTTGTCGACAAAGAGTTATCATGTGCCGTGCAAAAATTTCGCTTTTAGGCTTCACGTAGACATTTTGTAGAACTTTGATTGATTCATCGAACGTGGTACACTCACTTATGTACTGAAATACGCTCGAAGAAACGTAGTTTTCTAGTAATTTCTTTTTGTCAATCTCGCAGTGAGAGACTGAGGAGATGAAATTCTCAAATGTTCTCAGCCAATGCAGCCACTTCTCGGCAGCCGATGGCGAGCTAGGCTCTATGTCTAGCTCTTTTGGCCTAAATAGACGTTCCATTTGTATTACTACTTTTACTTACAGACTGAGAATAGTGTTGAACGAAAATCCAAAAAAGATACGTGAGGCACATAGATCCATGAAATTGAAAATTTCTAGTTTAATAAATAGCAACTATTTCACCACACTACAGGAGACAATGTTTCAACCTACAGGAGACAATGTTTCAACCTACAGGAGACAATGTATCAACCTACAGGAGACAATGTATCAACCTACAGGAGACAATGTTTCAACCTACAGGAGACAATGTTTCAACCTACAGGAGACAATGTTTCAACCTACAGGAGACAATGTTTCAACATACAGGAGACAACGTTTCAACATCCAGGAGACAATGTTTCATCATACAGGAGACAATGTTTCAACCTACAGGAGACAATGTTTCAACCTACATGAGACAATGTTTCAACCTACAGGAGAAAATGTATCAACCTACAGGAGACAATGTTTCAACCTACAGGAGACAATGTTTCAACCTACAGGAGACAATGTTTCAACCTACAGGAGACAATGTATCAACCTACAGGAGACAATGTATCAACCTACAGGAGACAATGTTTCAACCTACAGGAGACAATGTTTCAACCTACAGGAGACAATGTTTCAACCTACAGGAGACAATGTTTCAACATACAGGAGACAATGTTTCAACATACAGGAGACAACGTTTCAACATCCAGGAGACAATGTTTCATCATACAGGAGACAATGTTTCAACCTACAGGAGACAATGTTTCAACCTACAGGAGACAATGTTTCAACAATGTTTCAACATACAGGGGACAATGTTTCAACATACAGGGGGCAATGTTTCAACATACAGGAGACAATGTTTCAACCTACAGGAGACAATGTTTCAACCTACAGGAGACAATATTTCAACCTACAGGAGACAATGTTTCAACAATGTTTCAACATACAGGGAACAATGTTTCAACCTACAGGAGACAATGTTTCAACCTACAGGAGACAATGTTTCAACCTACAGGAGACAATGTTTCAACCTACAGGAGACAATGTTTCAACAATGTTTCAACATACAGGGGACAATGTTTCAACATACAGGAGACAATGTTTCAACCTACAGGAGACAATTTTTCAACATACAGGAGACAATGTTTCAACCTACAGGAGACAATGTTTCAACCTACAGGAGACAATGTTTCAACCTACAGGAGACAATGTTTCAACCTACAGGAGACAATGTATCAACCTACAGGAGACAATGTATCAACCTACAGGAGACAATGTTTCAACCTACAGGAGACAATGTTTCAACCTACAGGAGACAATGTTTCAACCTACAGGAGACAATATTTCAACATACAGGAGACAATGTTTCAACCTACAGGAGACAATGTTTCAACATACAGGAGGCAATGTTTTATTTTATCCTCTGTTAATCGTGACTAAAAGACTCATACATTGACATTGTGCATTAATATTGATATTAATATTTTTTTGTGTATAACTTATAATTGTATCAAATAGGCGCGCAACTTCCGTTGACGAAAAGTTGCAGGCGATGAAAGAAAACTGCCACCAGGCAAAGGCTTCAATGAATCTAGATCAGAAAAAAAATATTTAGGGCATAGTCGGGTCTACGTATCCACCTGATCTGCTGCCTGGTCGCGTGGTGTGCACTCTGGACTGTCGTCTCAATGGTACTGGGTTTGAGCCTAGTCCGCCACTATTCTCCCCGCCGCCCTAAAGCCTCGCGGGAGGTTTGGGCTAGGATGGACTCATCTTCTACTCTGAACAAATCTGAAAAAGGTTCTCAACTTGTCCAACAAACAAACTCTTACTCTGTGTTCTTTTTTATTTTTACACGTCATTGTGAAATCTTCCCCCACATGTTGACAACTCAATCAATGAATGTGTGTGTGTGTGTGTTTACTTGAAGTTAAAACCATCATGTTATTAGTTGCTACTGTACTATCTAAAGCAGGGGTTCTCAACCTGTGGGTCGCGACCCCCTTGGGGGGTCGATTGACCATTTGCCAGGGTCGCCTAAGACCATCGATAAATTGATTGTTTTTGTCAATTCTTCTATTGCTGTGTGGGTGGGTGGGTGGGTGGGTGGGTGGGTGGGGGTCGCGGAAGAGTAAGGGGTTGTAAAAGGGGTCGCCGAGATTAAAAGGCTGAGAACCGCTGAATCTAAAGCGTATTTTATTATTTGTGTTAGCAGGCCAATGAGTTCTACACGGAAAGAGACACACACACACACACACACACACAAAAGATTTGAAATCAAAGTGTCTTTTTTTTCTGCTCATGCCTATTGACTAACTAAGACATTTGGTCGTCCAGTCAACGTGCTTCACGTTCTAATGGAGGATGCACAATTTAAAAGAAGGAAAACAAGTCACGTGACGTCCATATCTTTTGCTCGTTCTTTTTTTATTTTGTTTTTATTAAGGAGGCGTCGATCAGCCTCACCGCTCCACTTGACATCTATTAAGTCATTGGTCCATGGGGAGTGAATTCAAAGAAATGTCGCCCGAAAAAAAAGGGGGTATCAGTTCTCTCCCCTGCCACACCCGTTTTAAAGATTTAAAGTGCTTGAGCTTCTTCCTTCACTTGTAAAAGTTTCGCTCTGCCTCGTGGATTTTATATTTGAGAATGAAAATAAAAGCACAGACACTGGCCAATCAAAAAAATTTAGAAATTACCAAAAAGACACGTGTAGTTAGCTTTTGTTAGGCGCCTCCGCGCAGATAAGTCAAACAAGAGGTAACACTCAAATAACGAAATCCAATAACACAGGCGAAAAGCCAACACTAGAAGTAAGTCGACGCTGATAGCGAATGTCGAAAAAGAAGTTTAATAATAACGAAAGGAACAGTCGAATGTCGTCAAACATAAAAAGCTGCCTCGTTCTGACGCCGTTTATGTTTCGCTATTCTTGCCCAAAACCTAGTATAGTTTTTTACTAGTCGCGTCATAGTCTCTAAGTCAAAACTTTCCCCCTATTTACGAAACAAGTAATTAATTCCTAATCGTGCTATAACCGTTTTCATTCTATCTAAGAATGTATATCTTCTCTGGACTTAACAACTAACACTGACGTCAGACGACATCTTGAATGCAAATTCTAATTAACATAAACATGATAACAGCGAGCACTCAACGTTGGCTGGAATCGGGCAGGGCTTTTTTTGTGACGGTTCGCACCGAGCGGTACGGCGTACCGGCACCTTTTTTTAATTTTCTTGTATTTTAACGTATATTATTAATTTATTAGTAGTTAAAAGTTGGGCAATCCATCACTGATTACTGGCACCTAATCACTGAGTACCGGCACCTATTTTTTTGGTTTAAAGCGCTGGTTACAGGTCAATATCGTGTGCATTTAGCATTCAAATCATTATACAGAGCTCAAACAAATCAACACAGCAAACATGCGTCTTCTTTCTATGTTGAGGGCGTGTTTTTATATCAACCAGAAGATATGAAGGATTAAATTCGATTAAAAGATTATATGCCGTTGCGATAAACAGTATTGTAAAAGCGGACATTTTGACATTTTAGGCTATACCGGTGGACGTTTGGTAAAACCAGGTAACCTAAATAATAATTATTATTATAGCTTTTATATAGCGCTACTTTCATGCTTATAGTATGCTCAGAGCGCTTTTGGTCCAATCTCATTTGTGGACCGGTGGGGGGGGGGCGGGGGGGGGGAGGGGGTATCTAGGAGTTGGTTTTATGTTGCCTAAAAATGCTTAAAACGTATTGGGTATTTAATAAAAATCAACTAAAATTCAAATTGATTTACATATTTATAAAAGAATGGAGTCAAATTTAGTACTAATGCTCCCCGGAGGAGGAGGCGCGGTGGCCGAGCGGTAAAGCGCCTTGGTTTACAGGGATCCCGAGCTTGAATCCTGGGATTTCGGGATCCTTGGGTGCTTCTGAGTCCACCCAGCTCTAATGGGTATCTGACATTAGTTGGGGAAAAGCAAAGACGGTTAGTCGTTGTGCTGGCCACATGACACCCTCGTAAATCGTAGGCCACAGAGTCAGATGACCTTTACATCATCTGCCCTATAGACCACAAGAAAAGGGCAGCTTACTTACTACTCTTCAGATGGAGGGAAAAGGGGGGGGGGGCGGTCAAGAGATCTTTTGCCGTCCTCCGGATACTTGTAGGAATTCAGTCTTTCAGAAGTGGTGGCGTTCTCGGTTGGAGGTAGGGAGGGGGAGCTAATCCCCTAACCAGTTTTGAAACTAGTTAAAGATGTGACCACGCCTCCACTTTCGACTACAAGACTTACTCCCCCCCCCTCTTTCCAAGCCCAACCCAGAGTGGGTTGAGAACCAACCATTGATGATTCCGAAACATGACAATAAGACAAGCAAATAGATATCTTGTCGCAACGTGTTAGGCCGGGCTTGAGGCTTATGAATAGACTCAGCATGAGGCTCCCTGCATGTGGAGCCATTCAGCCATTAAGCTTTTAACATTATGTTCTCCGATCTCCACGCATCAGTGACTAACGTGTTTCTAAAAATAAGACATTTTGCTACCTATGATACAAGAGAGGTATACAGGACATCGATTTTTTCTTGGAACTAGAATTTTTTTCCCGTTAACTCTATTTTCAGTTTTGTTTTTCCTTAGCGTCCATTATATCGCCATGGTCTTTCTTCATATTGTTTTGTATTCTTTTCCTCTGAGAAACGCCCCTGATTCCACTCAACTCTAATAGGTACGTTGGGCGAAGTAAAGGTGGTTGTTATGCTGGCCACATGACACCCTCGTTGACCGTCTTTCATAAAAACAGATGAGCTTTACATCACCTGCCCCTGTAGATCAAAAGGTATGATCTGCCTTCATAGATCGTAAAGTCTGATCAGCCCCTAAAGATCGTAAAGTCTGATCAGCCCCTAAAGATCGTAAAGTCTGATCAGCCCCTAAAGATCGTAAAGTCTGATCAGCCCCTAAAGATCGTAAAGTCTGATCAGCCCCTAAAGATCGTAAAGTCTCTGCCGCCATAGATCATAAGGTCAATTCTGCCCCCAGTAGATAGTAAATTCTGATCTGCCCCCATAGATTTTAAGGTCTGAAAAGGAACCTTTACTTTATAGTTATTCGACATAGAAGAACATCTACAATAGGTCAAACTAACTATATGAAGAGTTTCTTAATGTAGAACAAGTCATGGGTTAATATAATTTAAACGCATGACACGGTTAAACCTTTTATTCGCTTGTACAAATCCTCACGCCATGTGATACAAAAGGCTTAAAAAGACAGGAATTAGGGCGCAAGATAAACAGGAATTAAGGCGCCAGATAGACATGCTTCACGGTCTCTTGAACTTAATGATAAGCCAATAGTCTGGGCTTAGTTTAATGTCAAGTTCACCGATGATTACTGACTGCCACATTCTCTCAAAGATCTCAAACATCTTGACTGCAATATTCAAAATTTAGCTTTATTTCTATTACAAACCCACCCATGCCACGTATGCGGCCGGCTTTTTAAAGCGAAGATGGGACTTTACAGCCATCTTCGAGTCCATAGGAAATGAGAAATGTGCTCATCTTCGATCAGGAAGGAAGAGCTATGTATGTGGCACAATAGCAGTCATCTAATTAAATTTGTAATTTGGGAAGCGTGGTCGAGAGACCAAGTGCGCTTGAACTTGGCTTGGCTTGGCTACCTAGAAGGGGGCTCGAGGTTTGACACCCGACTCGGGCAGAGTTGTGTTTACTGAGCGCCTAAAGGCAGCACGGAAAACCAACTCCTAGATACCCCCTCCCCCCACTGGTCCACAAATGAGATTGGACCAAAAGCGCTCTGAGCATGCTATAAGCATGAAAGTAGCGCTATATAAAAGCTATAATAATAATAATAATTTGTAAGTCATTGGTTTTCCTGGCTCAGGCAACCCATTCCATACTCTAATAGCACTAGGGAAGAAGGAGCATTTGTACAAATTTGTCCTAGCATATTTATAGCTTTATTTAATTTCTTTTCTATATTTAGTTTTTTGATGGTTTTTTTTTGGAGTTGAGGGGTTTTTAAACAGAAGATGTATACTCTACTATTGGTCAAACCAAGGTTTGATAGCATTTTAGCAAGGGAAGAGAAATGCGGCCTATTTATCACTCGCTTGCTTTGGAACATTAAATTTTGGCCAAGAATTTTCTCTCTACTGCGCTCCAAATAAAATCGGGTTGTTTTGCAAACCTATTAAAATATAACTGAGCTTCGAAAGTATTTAATATTGGAAATGTATCATGGACACTGAAACAAACAAAAAGAGACAACAGACGCAAAGCATGTAAGACTTGTGGAAAACTTTCGGATAGCTGCAGGTACTTGGTTCAAACCCTGCCCGCCACTATCCTTCGCTGTTCTTCGGGGGGGGGGGGGGTTGGGCTGAGATGTAATAGGCTAATCTTCATTTCTGTAAGAACACTTAAAACATGTAAAAGAAACAAACAATAGTCTTGCCAAGAAAATAAGTTTGATGATAAAAACCAGCCACCTTAGCGCACGAACCAATTCAAGAAACGTATGCAGAACGTCGTGGGAAGTAATGTCCAAGAATAGAGCTCATAAAGCCCATACGCCGGCACAGAGCTTCGGAGTTTCCCGCAGTTCTAAGGACGACATGAATGGCCAGCATCGTGAACGAGAGACGAGCCATCTGACTAGCCTAAAATATGAGATTACACATTTTAGTCAAAATTCAGCTTGGCTTGTTTTTCGTTTTAAAAAACAACACAAATTAAGGAGTCCCACAGGAATTTGATATTTAAACAATATTTAAACATTGATCAAAGCTTCATGGGAAAAAAAATTTTGTTCGTAATGTCCTATTTCACTTAAAATGATTGTGTTAAAAATATATCCAAATATTACTTGAGAATATTTCCTAGCTGCTTGTATCAAGTCATTTCATCTAGGCTGCATTGTACATTTGCATGCAGTATTGGCTATGAATGATATCGGTTTATCTAAGATCCGAATTGATTACTACACTTTAGAGGTGTGTGCCCTAGACTCCCTTGTAGTTGAATGTTATCGGTAAATCTAGACTCTGAACTGATCGCTCTTCCGTGAAAGATGTTCCATATTTACTCCTGCAAAGAATTTCTTGACTTTTTTCATTTGACTTTCTAGTTTGGATCTAGTAATTCTGGTAAGTCCTGATCAGTATATAGAGTTTATAAACAAACATTCACGACTAATTCTAAAATTTATGCTTTAAAATATTAGGCATTTTTTTAAAATCACAATCAAAAATTGTATTGTCATATATTGTTATCTGATTTCGGATGTTAGGGTTAGGGGTGAAGATTATTGCTAAAAAATTAAGCAGGGTAAAATGTTTGTTTGTAAAATGTTTTACATGTTTCGGATGTTCCTTCAGAGTTGAAGATAATTACTTCCTAGTCCAAACCTCCCGCAGGACGGCGGGGGATGGGAGCGGGCAGGGTTTGAAGCCTGGACCATCGATAAATCTGAACGACAGTCCAGCGTGCAAACCGCACGATCAGGCAGCCATCCTGTACCAGGGACTGGTATAGGCAGCGGACAGGGTTCGAACCGGATGCCTGTCAGAATCCCATACCTCATAACTAGACAGCCATCCGTGTCATAAAATATAGACTACATATAAAGTTTTAGAGTGTTCATTAAAGCAGTATTGAGTAAATTTTCTGTAGTATAAATACATCTCATGAGATCGAAAAGGGAAGGGGAGCAGAATCGGACTATATTTCGTTATTGTTAGTTTTTAGGTCAACATTCAGTCATTGTTTGACTTATCATGTATAAGTATATAAGTATATTGAATACAAAGAGTTTAAATGGCAGAACCTAAAAAACCGAACGAATATCTGTTTCCTTTTTTAGTGGTCGCAGCAGATAAAGCTGGTCTTTTTGTACTATACGCCCATCTTTCAAGGTTAGTCTTGAAATAGGCCTACTAGTGAAAATTTGAACGAGTTCATTCGTTCGAATAAGCCACTATGCTACTTCTGGTTTTATGAATTGTTTTTAAAACCTAAATTTGCAAACCTTTTGACACACAACAGCGTAGTCAACGCGGTATTGGCCCGCACCAGCCTATTTTTTTTTTAAAAAGCACAAAAAAACTTTTATATCTCTACTTTCATGCTTATAGCAAAGACAAACAGACACATAAACACTCTTTTGTTCCCCTGGCAATCAAATCATTAAATAGGAACAATCTGATATAAACTTTGTCACATGTAAATTATGAGTGAGTCTGGTGTGAATGTACACTTTGATTTCTTATAGTTATAATGTTTTTTTGTTTGGTGTAATGCACAAATTGTAAGACAAATTTCCATACGGACAATAAAGGTTATTATTATTATTATTTTTATTATTTAGGCGGTCAGTAAACGCTATACTCTTCTCGAGTCGGGTGTTGAACCTAAAGCTTCCTCGATAGGCAGTCAAGTCAAATTCAAGCGTACTTAGCCTCTCGGCCACATATCCCACAATTATCACTTAAAAAGTACCCAGCGGAAGTCTGGAGTCGATGCAGTGTTTTGTTGTTTCAGGAGGGGACTCACTGAGCTGCCCGTGTCGACTACAGGTGGAGACGTCAAAAAGACAGCTCAAGTAGACCTCCCGTGGACTTCGGGTCTGTCTGCCTTTATTATTTTTATTACTTCCCCTCACATCCCCACCACCCCGCTGGCCTACTTTGTAATCAAACTATTTCCTATCCCGATCTGGTTGAGATTATGTTGCGCCTTCTTCCTCCATTTCCAAGATACCCCTTCCCCCACTGGTCCACAAATGAGATTGGACCATAGCGCTCGGAGCATGAAAGTAGCGATAATTATTATTATTATTATTATTATTATTAAGGTTGAGAACCGCTGATCTGTGTATGAAACAAACTAAATTCTGAAAGAGACAGGCAGACGACAAACAAAAATTTTGTAGATTCTAAGCAAACATTCGTCTTTTTTTAGTAAGGTTAAAAATTTAGGTCAAAGTTGGGTCTTCACATCCACAAAACATATCAGTTGTTCTTAATCTTTAGACGTTATTGAATTGATAATTCGACTTAATAGAAGCTTTCTATATAACATCTATGTCTTAGAACGATTTAGAAGAGTGTGAGAACCACTGGCTTGGAGACATTTGTTATTGTCGGTAGACGAAGAGCCTTTTTTAATCGCAAGTTTTATGCACTGATAGTTTTAGACAATCAATGAAGTCTTCTCTTCATAACGGGTGCGCCTTGTTATGCCATATGATAGACATGAAACGATTAATCACACAAAAATTTTATATCTCACCAAAAATATCTCCATTATGTTGATTTCTAAGAAAATATTTCCGTCCATTTGAAGACGAAGCAAGTTAAATGATTTTACTAATGTTGTTACTCTAATCAAACTGGAATATTCGTTTCTTATAAATCTCACTGCTCTATTTTGTATTTGTTCTAATTTCTTTCTGTTTTCTTGAGTTGAGGGATCCATTGAAGGAAAAAATGGATTGCATATATCTCTAGGCCTAAATATCTCATTAATTCTATGTATTGTATTGCCGGATCCCCCATCGTAACGCTCTCCTACACTGACTTTTGACCTCCTGAATTGTATTACCCGCACCTTCACCAGCATCCAAAAAAATGTCATACATATATTTTACTTTTTTTTTTTTACTTACAACACCTCTATTCAACTCATACCTTTATGGAACCTGGAACCTTGGAGGGTAAACCTGGACACGGATCTCGAAAACGGCTCAAATAAGACAAATTTGACAGCTGCTGTATATCGTTGATAAAAGAATTACTATGTGCGAAAATTTTAGCTCGATAGGATTTAGAAAAATTGTCTGAATAAATTATCTAAATTTTGCACTTTTGATTTTTGACTTTGGGCTAAGATGAAAGTATGAGCTTATAACTCCGTGAGTTAGTGTAAAGAGCTTAGAAATCATATTCACATTTGATTTAAGGAACACCTTTAGTAAAATCGCTCAATTAAGATACATTTCAGGACAGAAGAATAAAAACTAAAGTAGCAATAATGCATAGAACACTAAACTATAATTAAAAAATACAAAAACAAAACCTAATAAAATACCCAGTACGTGACAAGATAAGGCATGTTTCTTATTCCATACGCCTGGACAAATTGATATAAGTGCTCATTCTTCCATTTTGTTGTGAGCGGTTGGCGAAGAAAACCAATGATTTAGCAGAATTTTAAACTTTAAATAAGACATGCACCACATGACAAACACAAGATGCAGTGGCGTAGCTTTGGTAGGAGAATGGGGGGACAATTTGAAAATTCCCCGGGCCCCCACTTAAAGGGGGCCCCCCAATTTTTGTACATTAGATATTAAATACTACGCCATTATCTCATGTCAGGATGTCGAATGTCAAAATGCAGGGGCCCCTAAAGAGGTCAAGCCCCCCCCCCCGGGGCTCCAAATGATGACCAATCCCTAGTTACGCCACTGACAAGATGGAACGCCTGTAATTTATTACATAAAGAGACACTCGTTAATCTTATTCGACTAGTGTCGTCCAAGGAAAAGATGGATGGAAAACATGAAAGAGTTTGTGCTTGTAAAAGTCAACACTGATTGATGTTAAACTTTGATCTAATTGATGTTAAACTTTGATCTAATTGATGTTAAACTTTGATTTAATTGATGTTAAACTTTTATCTAATTGATGTTAAACTTTGATCGAATTGATGTTAAGCTATGATCTAATTGATGTTAAGCTGTGATCTAATTGATGTTAAACTTTGATCTAATTGATGTTAAGCTATGATCGAATTGATGTTAAGCTGTGATCTAATTGATATTAAGCTGTGATCTAATTGATGTTAAACTTTGATCTAATTGATGTTAAGCTATGATCTAATTGATGTTAAAACTATGACCTAAATGATGTTAAAATCTTTGATTTAATTGATGTTAAACTTTTATCTAATTGATGTTAAAATCTTTGATTTAATTGATGTTAAACTTTTATCTAATTGATGTCAACTTTGATTTAATTGATGTTAAACTTTGATTTAATTGATTTTAAACTATTATCTAATTGTTGTTAAACTATGATCTAATTGATGTTAAACTTTAATCTAATTGATGTTGAGCTTTCATCTTATTGATGTTAAACTTTGATCTATGTCTGGCCCAGTGAAGTCTAAAGATACTGTTGAGAAATCTGTTTGCCCGAAGTCATCATGTTCTGCTGTTGTATGTCCTTGCCCACAATGAAAGATGAGAACCCTCTAATTGTAGACCTCAGAAAAATACTTTGTGACAAGTAAGTATGACTCAAATCTCAACAGTGAAACAACTAGCTAAGGTTTCTGCTGGTTACTTTTACATATAAATGTGGTTAGAAGCTTTTAGTAATTACACAAATTATAAATAAGAACCACGTGTGACATACAGAGGCCTAGTCAACAAAACGTGCGCCCGTAGCCAGGTACTTTATTGGCACCACCTTCTCCCATTTACCATGAACGTCACATAGAAAAATAGGCGCCACTCCCGAAGGTAGCGCCCGGGGGCATCGTGCCCCCCCTTGTCCCCTCTCACTACGCCTCTGGTGACATATAATAATATAG
This sequence comes from Biomphalaria glabrata, assembly GCF_947242115.1. Classification (NCBI taxonomy): domain Eukaryota; kingdom Metazoa; phylum Mollusca; class Gastropoda; family Planorbidae; genus Biomphalaria; species Biomphalaria glabrata. The sequence goes on from NC_074725.1 coordinate 2,200,040, forward strand.
CAGCACTAAGGTACCAAGGTTATTATGAGTAGAAGATGAAGAAAATAGGGCGAAACCTAGATCCAGTTAGTTAGCATTTAGTTTTTAAATAACAATTGTCATGTTAATTCAAACACTTTTTCTTCAGAGCCTGGGCCTGCTTTCTGTCAACGTTAAGCTGGTGGCAAACCCGTTTCATCAAGAGAGACGATTTCCTTTTCGACATCCCAGAAAAATTCTTCGTTTTCAAAGACATTGGTCAAGAATTCCACCCTAGGCCGTCTCAAAGTTTGGAACAGCAGGACATGAGCAATAGACTACAGGCGAACGCATCTTCTCTCGAGACTCTGTCCAGGTAGATCTTAATTACATTTATCTCGAAAAAAAAATATGTAGGGAGAAAAGAGAATAAAACAACTGACATGGGGTTAAATCAACGATGATGTCGTCGATTAGGAGAGAAAGAGATAAACTGACCTCATATGTTTACTACTGTTATTTGGATCCAGAAATGGATATAAAAATCGTTAGGTTTAAAATATAATAAAGGAGATACTACTTATAAAGTAAATAATTATTGTTTAACTGATACTGTTTAAAAAAGTAAATAACAATCTTTTGACTGATATATTCAAAAAGTAAATAACTATCTTTTGACTGATACTTTTTAAATAGTAAATAATTTTTGTTTGACTGATACTTTTTAAATAGTAAATAATTGTTGTTTGACTGATAATATTAAAAAAGTAAATAATTATTGTTTGACTGATACTGTTTAAAAAGTAAATAATTATTGTTTGACTGATATTATTGAAAAAGTAAATAACTATCTTTTGACTGATACTATTTAAAAAGTAAATAACTATCTTTTGACTGATACTATTTAAAAAGTTAATAATTATTGTTTGACTGATACTGTTTAAAAAAGTAACTAAAAATCTTTTGACTGATATATTCAAAAAGTAAATAACTATCTTTTGACTGATACTATTTAAAAAGTAAATACCTATCTTCGACTGATACTGTTTAAAAGGTCTAAACAACTCGATCTAAGTATGTCTAATATTTAGGCCCTATAAAAGGGAGACTATTTTTGTGTCACTTTTGCTTCGTTTTAGGCCAGAGACGTTTGCACTCGACACCGTGTTCAACAACGACACTGCCGAGACCCAGATGTACCATTTTAGGTTTGAGAAATCACGACGGACGGAAATATCTGTAACCTTCCAGAAAGGTTTCACCATTGGGGGCAAGGCCAACTTCAGCATTGGAGTTCCCCAATTTTTTGGCGAGGGGAGTCTAGGAGCAGAGATTCAATTACAATATCAGGTTTAAATTTGCAATTTACACTTTCTAATTTCTGAACTCTTACCACCCCATGAGATACTAAACATCCTGTCGGACGAACTTTTAGGAGAGATTTCTAAAGGCGAATAAATTCTATATCTTTGTTGCTTTTGTATAGAGCTTCTATGCTCACTGCTTTTTAGATATGGTGGGGAAGGCTTTCCTGTTGCTTACTACTCTAGCCTAATCAAGGCTCTCCTGTTGCCTACTACTCTAGTCTAATCAAGGCTTTCCTGTTGCCTACTACTCTAGCCTAATCAAGGCTCTCCTGTTGCCTACTACTCTAGCCTAATCAAGGCTTTCCTGTTGCCTACTACTCTAATCTAATCAAGGCTTTCCTGTTGCCTACTACTATAGCCTAATCAAGGCTCTCCTGTTGCCTACTACTCTAGTCTAATCGAGGCTTTCCTGTTGCCTACTACTCTAGTCTAATCAAGGCTTTCCTGTTGCCTACTACTATAGCCTAATCAAGGCTCTCCTGTTGCCTACTACTCTAGTCTAATCAAGGCTTTCCTGTTGCCTACTACTCTAGTCTAATCAAGGCTTTCCTGTTGCCTACTACTCTAGTCTAATCAAGGCTTTCCTGTTGCCTACTACTCTAGTCTAATCAAGGCTTTCCTGTTGCCTACTACTCTAGTCTAATCAACATCAAGATTAGAACTTAAGCTACACCAGTTAGGTAGCCATGGGGCTTAGCCACAAATCCTTAATATAGATTTGCCTCTTCCTCTTAAATTATGTTTAAAAAATAAAAAAGTAAAGTAAAGTTTCCCCTTTTAGACCTTGCGATCTATGGGGCAGATGATGTTAAGGTCATCTGTTTCTTTGGCCAACGGTTAACGAGCAGAAAGTGTTCACACCCTGCCCGTTGCTTTCGCCCGTCGTCCTGAGGAAGGTTTGACTAGGAAGTAGATTATCTTCAGCTCTCAAGGAACATACAAAACGTGTAAAATGAACATTAGTCTAAGCAGCAGAATAAACACATCTTGTTGCCAATGACGATCACTTGTATTATAACCTTATTTCGGTAAAAAAAAAAAAATAATAATTTTTGCCTAGGCATGGCTAATATAAGTTTTATAAGTAGGTTATTCCATGTATTTTTTTTGAAAAAACAATAAATGTCAATAATATCCTATAAACATCAGTATAAAACAAATATTAATTATGAGGCGAGGTGGCTGAATGGTAAAGGTCTTGGATTCCGAACCAGAGGGTCCCGGGTTCGAATCCTGGTGAAGATTAGGATTTCAGGATCTTTATGGCGCCGCTGAATCCACCCAGCTCTAATAGGTACCTGACATTAGTTTGGAAAAGTAAAAGCGGTTGGTCGTTGTGCTGGCCACATGACACCATAGTTTAATTGTGGGCCATAGAAACAGATTACCTTTACATCATCTGCCCTATAGATCGCAAAGTATAAAAGAGAAATTATAAATGTAAATGTATTTTTTTGTTCTTCTTCTTCTTCCTCGTTCTTATTTGACATGTCGGAGGGTTCAGATCAGTAATCCTTTATCTGATAGGAACCGCGCAGTGGTTTCCAGATCAGTTCTCCGTATAGTTTTTCTTCTATAGGAGGGTTTCGGGGCCAGAGTCTTGTTCGGGCCTCTTGATATAGTATGCAGCTTTGAAGGACAAGGTCAGCATTCTCTTATGAGTGATTTATTTTATATCTTGTGCCATATTATATTTCAATGTCCTAAGTCTATCTCTAAGTTAATCATCTAATTGCCCTAAATGGAATTTATCTTCGAGTCATTTAGTATGGTTATATGTTTGATAACTAACCGGTATCAGGAATATTCATATTTAGTTAACACAAATTTCGAACGTTTTCTTCTTTAGGTGTCGAAGGCAGAAGGTCAAACATTCGAAGAGACTGTTCTAATGGAAGCGACCAGTGATATTACGGTAGGCCCCAACAGCTGCTACCACGCAAAGGTACAACTGGAAGAGAAGACTTTTATCACAGACTTCACCGTCACCACGCGAATGGAAATACCCCAAGACAGGGCACCGGTGTACATCAACAGAAAATCTGACGGTGAACTTATCTTTGTCTACAACGTCAACAACCTGAGAACTACGTTCACCCGAAAGTTGGTCCCATGTGTTCGGAATCTGGGAGAGAACGAAAAGGGAGACCCCAAAGTCATTGACTTTGAGACCAAGGGAGTGATGAAAGGTTCCATCGCTTGCAACCACACGATAGAGCTGAAGAGCGACGAACCGGAGGATCTCAAGCAACGAGCACAGGGCAGAACATGGAAAGAAATATAATCTTTGAGATTAATGCTTAAGCTAAGACGTACAAAGTACAAAGATTAAAAGATAGAAAACAAATAAAAACAAAGCACAAAGTAAAAAAAAAACAAACAAACAAAGTAAAACATACAGAGTAGAAATAGTTTCAAACCACATCAGATATTTCTCAATCTAGAAACAGGGGTGGCAACCGAACTATTTTCAGGGGACACAACCCAATTTAAAAAAAATAAATATACACTGACATTAAATTTGAATCAGAAAACGATTTCCAAAATAACATTTTTTACAATGCCTCTATTTAGGTTAAACATTCATAGAAATAAATGGATTCTTGAAACAGCTGTAACAATTTTCATAGAAGTATGACAGTTGAATAATATGCCTATCTTTGAGAAAAAAAAATTAGATTATGTAGCTGGCCACACTGAGAAAAAAGAATAATTTAAATTTGGCTTGAGGAATATTATATATAAATTATTTATAATTTATCTTGAACAGACTACGTCTTTGGGTATTTGAGACCAAAATAAAATCCGCTGCAGAGGACAGATGCAGACGTCGAAATCTTAATCGACCACCGGCGGACAATGGATGGCTGCCTGGTCGTGCGGTTTGCGCGCTGGACTGTCGTTCGCATTTATCGACGGTCGAGGGTTCAAACCCTGCCCGCTCCCATCCCACGTCGTACTGCGGGAGGTTTGAACTAGGAAGTAAAATATCTTCAACTCTGAAGGAACATCCGAAACATGTAAACAAAAAAAAAACACAATGGTTTTGCTTGCCCTGGATGTGGCAAAATATTTAGGTCACAGCTGGAGCTGCGTAGCCACGGGAAATACTGCATTCCTCACTTATCTTCGGACTCGAAGACAAGCCTTATTATTATTATTAGAGAGTTAACTAAATTAATCATGTTCAAAATGCTTAATTATTTTGTAATAAACCCAATCATTGATTAGTTGTTAAGAGTAAAATAATGGCTCGATAAGATGTATAAAGAAGAATCATCTTTTTAAAAAACTCAATAGTTAAATGTTGTACTTGTTTATCTTTCTTTCATACAGATATTGAACAATTCTTTCTTTTAGGCGATGGACTGAATGAAGATAATATTTTTTTAAATACTATTCCTAATTCCTATATTACGCTGACCTGAGGAGAGTCCTGTGCAAGGTAGACACCTGCGGACAATAGTTATGTTTGCCCCGGATGTGGCAAAATATGTAGGTCACAGTTTGGGGTTGCGTAGCCACGGACTCGAAGACAAGCCTTATTATTATTATTATATTACCTATTACCTTAGAGTTTTGAGTTCGCTCTTAGTGAATAATAGTATTGTAACTGCAGTCTAATCTTATATACAACAGACGTTAAAAAGAAGATGATTACTTCCTAAGCGCCATGCATTTAGTTATGCATATTAATCAATGACCTAAATTCTGCCAAGTCACTGGGATTCATGGCTAGCCCAGGCAATCCATTCCATTCTCTAATAGCACTAGGGAAGAAGGAGTATTTGTACACATTTGTCCTAGCATATGGGACAAGGAGTGTGCATTTATCTTTGTGTCTTTCTGAGTATTGGGTTTAGCTGCATGCCTAGTTTATAGAAACACTTTCGCAAATATTAACACCAAAAAAGACTGACACCGTTGAATATAAAGAAGAAGTGAATTGTTAACTGCACCGAACTACAATATAAAAGTAGAAGATATTACGGGCAACAATGTCTATTTGTTGTTGTTTTTCAATGATTGATGTTATCTTTTTTTGTGTGTAAACACAAGTGGTAATAAGTTTTCAACGCTGTATGTTTGGTAGAACTGGCCTCGTCTTGTAACACATGGTGGGTTTATGTTGTAAAACAAGTAGGTTGCTAAAATCAAAATAATTACGTCCCAATGGATCAAATTTAACTGAAACAATGTTGTGATATGTTGCTAAAATCAAAATAATTACGTCCCAATGGATCAAATTTAACTGAAACAATGTTGTGATATGTTGCTAAAATCAAAATAATTACGTCCCAATGGATCAAATTTAACTGAAACAATGTTGTGATATGTTATAATGAATGTAGATTAATAATTAAACGTTCAACTGTCAATTACGTAGTTCTGCATGGTTGTTATTGTTGGAAGTGTGAATAGATCCACTACCTATAAAATGCTTCCAATGGTTTAGTCACTGACAACCAGTCCAATGGACCTCATTCACCAATCATAAACAAACAACATTTAGTCACGTGATCTTATTGATAAAACAATGAAAAAAAAACTGTCACGTGACAACCATCATGAATTAAACCATGAGATCGTAAATTATATAGAAGAGATAAATCACCACGTGGCTAAATGTTGTTTGTTTACGATTGGTGAATGAGGTCCAATTCCTGGCCTTCACGTGAGGATCAGAAATTGGATCCGGCGGAACTGCAAGAAGAAGGGGCAAAGGCAAGAAACTGGCGCCGACACCGTTTGATCGTCTCAAGAGCTGAGCCGAAAAAAAAAAAACCTGCTTGAGCGTCAAACAGTAAAAAAAAAAAAAAAAAACCTGCGTGAACCACCTACCCAAGTCAATGCCTATGTAAAGCATTGCTATTTCCGATGCATTTCGCACCCTCGGGCGCATGGGCTAGACATGGCCGAAGGCCGAGTACATCGGGGACCTCCGCCATCTTCCTATGTTGTACCAAGCTAACCGTGAAGGTCTTGCCATTATTATAACTGTCCCTTGAGGAACGGCGCATGGATTATCGACAGGACCATGAGAGCTCTATTTCAACCCCGCTCTGTGCATGGTTCACTCTCGTGCACCCTTGGACACTCCCACGGGGGTTTTGTTTCGCCATTCGTTTAGCCTAACCACTTCCTCTAATGGTCGTTCCCCCCCCCCCGGGTGCCACGATGAGGCAGAAGAGCGTACCCGGGGCGCCTAAACCAGTAAGCTTGCTAGCCTTTTCTGACCTGGCCACCCACCTTGCAGTATACCCAAACATGGGAAAGGCTTCGGAAGTCAACCTGTGAAAAAAAAAATGGCGACACTTAGGCAATTTGCATTACACAGTGCTACACCCTGGCAGAGCCTGCAATGCCGCTGATCCCAAACTGTATCGGCACTTGCCGTTCCTTTGGATACATCAGATGGGAATAAAAAATAGGGGGGGGGGGGAACTGCTGTGTGTGTGACATAGTTTCGACCATAGCCAATGCCCAGGGTATTGTCCCATTGCTTTCAGATCATCCATAGTTGCTTCACGATTGAAGAAGACCATATGTAGACTAAGAATACACATAATCAACTCAAATTCTTCTTGTTCAAGTGTATTAATTTATTAACATATAAAGGTAGGACAGCTATAATCTTTCTAAAATGCCTGCATTAAGTACAAGTATAATTGATTCTCTGTATTTTTCTGCGTCACAAATCTTTATTAATCTACAAGTATTACGTCATTGATAATGGAGTAGGGGAATTAGAAAGTACTATCGAACAAATGTTTATTTCAAAGTCTTCTTTACAACACCATCACAATAGAAAGTCATGATTACTACTCAGCACTGGACGAGTCTACTTGGTAATTATAAAGTCCAACATTAATGAAAATACTCTGAAAGTGTGAGATTATTTTTGTTACGCAACTCAACGACGTAGAAATCTCCATTGCGTCGCTGGGATTTCTGAAAAATAGAATGACACCATCAACAATTACATCAAAATATGGCTTTATACCAAATAGTTACAATACAAACTAGGTCCTATAAAAATAAGTAACTGTATATATTTGACTCGACTGAAAATAATCAAAGATTTTCTTCCATGACAGAAAAACTATAAATAGCTTTTTTAAAAAAATTTTTCCTTTGTACAGAATAAGAAAGGTGTTAATAAGTTGAGTTCATCTTAAAGTTAGAAGATAATTTTTTTTCCCTTGTTACAAAGCTTTAATCAACTCTGTCAGGTCAAACGTTTGTACACGTTATTTCTCCCACACCCAATCTCGAATTAAGCTGAAATTTTGCACAATTCTTTGACCTAAAATAAAACATGAATCGATTAAAATTAAAACGGTTAGTTATAGCATCTATTGTTTATTAATAGAAATATATGGCACCTCGAAAAAGGGAAAGAAATAGTGCTTTACCAATATGGTGGCTGTACTGTTTAAAACTCAGTTGTGTGTGTGTGCATTACGTTGACAACACAAACGTTCAATTCAGCGTCCTTGGCATTTTTTTTTTTAGCTTATCGTCAAAATTCTCAGTAGCTATAAAATGAGGTCTTATGAAGTTCTTAGCAATGTACAAACTACTTCTGTGACAAATGTCTAAATTATATTAGAGACATTGTTAGTGAACTTACTACCACCAAAGAATTGATGGGGAATGGATCGCTGTCGTAGTATCCAACCACTTTATAGCCGTCAGAGACTTGAAATTTACCCTGTGAGCGCTCTGAGTCCCTACAGAACAAACAAAAAATTTTTTGTAAGACTATACATCCATTATAAAATTTTAAATGAAATAATATATTTTTTAAAAATTTTGCTCAAATTGGGGATTGAACTAGTGATACTTCTTGATCGAATGATTCTACCAATTAGGTCAGCGGGCATTGTAAAAGATACAAATTATTTATTCGTATCTTTTTTTACACGTAGAACTCCTACACTGAACCATAATCTTCAAATACGAAAACAAAATCTAATAAAATACTCAGAAAGACACAAAGATAAAGGCACATTCCTCGTCCCATATGCTAGGACAAATTTGTACAAATACTCCTTCTTCCATTGTGCTATTAGAGCATAGAATGGGTTGCCTGAGCCCGCCAGGAAAACCAATGGCTTAGCAGAATTTAAGTCATCGGTTAACATGCATGTCTAGATGCGTGACGCGTACGTCATAATCATCTTCTTCTGTATTTTATAAGATAAGATAAGATCTAGAATTTAGAGTTACATTACACTGGTTTATGTAAATATATAAGCAAAGCTTAGATAATCTATCAATAAACTTAAAACAACTGTTTTTTTTTTTTTCTCGAATAATTCCTATGATATAGATGAGCCGTTTTGAGCCTGGCGTAGCCTACATTCCCTCAGGCAGCCTTTCTCTGTCTGACGAGCCTTTTGTTCTCGGAATGGATTTTCAAGAAAAAAAAATCTCATAAACTGTATAAAGGAAGTATTGTCATAAAAAAAATCTTTTAAGTTTATGTTTTCTCATTTTCCATGGAATTCTAGTGGTATTATAATTCCTTCAGTGAAGTCCAGTAGGGTGTCGGCGCCGTAGGCGCCATTATCCCCTCGGTGGTTAGAAAGGCTTTTATCCAACTACCAGGCCTGGACATGGGGCTCTTCACCCCTGTCCTGTCCGAGGGCTCCCAACGGTAGACGGTCATATCGGTTGACTGGGCCAAGGTGCGCTTGAACTTGGCTTGGCTTGGCTACCTAGAAGGGGGCTCGAGGTTCGACACCCGACTCGGGCAGAGATGTGTTTACTGAGCGGACTTTTTGGACTGGTGTGCTACTTGTTCCATCCCTACCACGAGTGAGATAAAAATTAAAAAAAAGCTCACCCAGGGGGTCCCGCAAAGACCTGATTCGCTACTTAGCCTATCTAGGTCCACCCCTAGACGTTTCCACCGGAGGGCCACGCTGAGGAGACGGGTAGCTGGAATTCCTAAGGTTATTGTGATACATCTTTTCAAGTCGCATATTCCGAATGGGTTTTCAAAACCTGGGTGGACACGGATCTCGAAAACGGCTCTATCGATTTTTCTAGAAATTTTACAGTTGATGTAAATCGTTGGGAAGAACAGAATTACTGGCTCGTTAGGCACGCTGTGAAAACTCTTTTTTTTTAACCGTTATAATATTTCAAAGTAAGTTTTAAAAAATAATGAAACTTTAGCTGGAGAACTAGAAAACACATTAATCTTGCACAGATTTCCGTCTGTAGACATTATTCAATCAAGAGTTTCATTAATTTATGTCCAGGAACAATTTGCCGCCGTCTTCGAAGTCTAGATCTAAAGGCCTATCATTAGAATATTAAAAAGTTGAGTAGATTTATTCATTTCCTTAATCCGTTTTTATTTCTCGGGAGGAGGGGGGGGGAGCGGGTTGTAATTAGTTTTTTAAAATCAAACATTCATTAGTTATTAAGAACAAAATAATCGCTCTATAAGCTCTGATATCTTTTTTTTTAATATTATTTTGTTCATGATTTTTCTTTTTTTTTTTTTTGTTTGTTTTTTAATAAGGTTAAAATACGAAGACGAATGAAGAGGACACTAGCCTATATATTAAAAAGCGAATAAACAAAGAAATACTTTGGTTTAAGAAATACATCTTACAGATTTACTATGCTGAAGCTGGGATTCAATTTTTTGCTTGCGACTTCAAAGGACAATGTTGATTTGGATTCGTTGACACCAACGTTAACTAGAAGATTGTCAAAAAAGAAAACACTAGTAGCATGCCTCTTTACTGTCATTTATAGATTGCATATAATCTACAATGAAATAAACCATACAACAATGTAAACAAGCAAATATAAAGTACTATTTAAAAACAAAACAAAGCTTATCTAAGTGGAAGAATGTCACATTTACAGCTATATCTCTCAATAATGTAGAATTTACATCCTTTTTTCGATATCAAACAAAACAATTAATTACCAAAATTAATTGACTAATTGGTTGTTTTTTATTTTATTTATTGATTCGTGTTGGTTAGGTAAACTAAATAGTTGTGTAAAGTTTCAACTTGATCCGAGAATGGGTGTGGGCAAAAAAACAACGTGTTCAAGATTTGTACCAGACAGACAGACAGACAGACTGAATGAGCTGATAGCTTTGTCAAAAAAAATGCTAACTGTCTTGTAGCATGGTATGTGCACCGTTTTTATGGTTGCTGGTTAAAACCCCGCCATCCTCTGTTCCCTTCCGTCCTGCGCGAGATTTGGGCTACGATACAATAATCCTCTATTCCGAACAAATGTCCGGAACATGTCAAACAAACGAACTAATTTAAAAAAAACTCAGGAATAAAAGTTCATAGCAAGGTTAAGCAAAGTCACACTCATTGCTGGCCACTATTGCAACTGGCGGATCCGGGGGGGGGGGGCTGTAGGGGTTATCCCCCCCCCCCCTCGGCAGACGAATTTCAGTGAAGAAATCACACAATTTGTATACGAATTTATTAGTTATTGTCACGGATGAATATGTGTATGTATGTATAATCTATTTTTACAGTCTGCGCGAATGACCGGAAGTGTGTTTTGTTGTCAGACAGAGACCAGCGTGTGTGATATGCAGTAAAGCTGATTAAAGTTTATGTGTTTGATCTAGTGGTTTCATTGTTTTATTTCGTTAACTAGAACTGAACCAGGGACACCTAGACGTATCGAGACCTAAGGTAGTTTCTATCGAGGAGTTATAAGTAGATAGAGTTATATAATAGGAAAGCTGTGACAGTTATGTTAATACTATATACTAATTATTTATATCTCAACCTATTATTAGATTATTTCGCCCCCCCCCCTCTTGTATGTTGGCCGATTTTGTGGGATAGGAAGGTGGGATGTCATCAATCCCGACCCACGCCTCCTACCATAAACTTTCGAGTTTGTAGAAATCACAGCTTGTTAACAGAATCAATTAAATATCTATCTAATTAAAACTTGTTATTGATATTTCAACCGATCTTTATAGTATGTCGTTGTCAGGGGGAGGTATAGCGAGAATGAATATGATACTTTAGTATTTTTGGTATGATTGTTATATCCCTTTGTTATGAATGCGAAGTGTTGCCGTGTTAAGAACTGAATGATTTCGTCTTCGTTGAATGTGCGAGAGAGGGAAACTAATGACTAGACATTATAAAAAAAAAAATAAAGTTAAAATATCAGTATTCAGTCAATGTTTTCCCCCTTACATTTCATTCGGTCCATATTGCAGCCTGCTGTGGTCTATATTGAAAATAACATTTTCAATATTTACTGTTTTTTAAATTTCTAATTTTCTTTTCTTTATTAAATATTTCTATAGCATTGCCAGCCAGTTTTGTATAGGGCAGTGTTACCCAAACTTTTTACTTAACGGAACACGCTTCGCACATTCTGAAAATTTAGCGGAACACTTTGCTTATTTTTTTTAGAGAGATTAATTCACTAGTTAATCATTCCTGTGACTCGAGGAACACCTACGCAAGCCTCGCGGAACACTAGGGTTCCGCGGAACACATTTTGGGAAAAACTGGTATAGAGAATGGTAGCCTCTGTATCAGGTATTCCCAGCATCTTTACAGCCTTCAGACAACGCCTTTTGCGCTGGCTTGGACATGTTCGCCGGATGGAGGACAAGCGCATCCCGAAAGTCATACTCTATGGACAACTCGCGACTGGTCGCCCCCACCTCCGTTACATAGATGTAATAAAACGGGACCTCAAATCAGTGAACATCAATACTGACCATTGGGAAGACATAGCTCTAGACCGCACCAGATGGAGAGAGACAGTGACCAAGAAAGCCATGGACAGTGAAAGAACATGGGTCTCAGCTCAGGAAGAAAAACGTACAATCCGAAAAATGGCCAGCTCCTCTACCACCGAAGCAAAAGCCACCTTAACCTGCGCTATTTGTGGACGGGAGTGTCTCTCCAAAATGGGGCTCCACAGCCACATGAGGAAGTGTTCTTTGAGATGAACCATAGTCGTTCTACGACTGAAGGATGCCAATACAAGCCTCTATATACATGCGAGAATTTTAGCTTGCAGGACTATAATAACAAAAAGTGGTCCATATTGCATGCCTCTGGGTAATTCAGTAACGGCTTCCAACAACTAATAGTGTCGTCATGTGTCGTGTCATTAAATTCAATTAGGACTTCTTATAAGTAAAAGTGTCGTGACACTTGATGCCTGGTCGTGCGGTTTGCTCGCTGGACTATCGTTCGGATTTATCGATGGTCGAGGGTTCAAATCCTGCCCGCTCCCATCCCCCGTCGTCCTGCGGGAGGTTTGTACTAGTAAGTAAACTATCTCAACTCTGAAGGAACATCCGAAACTTTTAAAATATTTTACAAACAAACATCTTCTAAAAAGTAATAAACTAAAACTCTCTCTAAATGGCCCCTGTGGGTTCCTACTTGTCGTGGGCCCGGCACATTAACTCCCTTTGAGCCATGATTGCATGTAAATATATGAACAATGCAAAGTAAAGGCGGTTTGTCGTTGTGCTGGCCATATGACACCATCGTAATCCGTGGGCCACAGAAACAGATGACCTTTGCATCATCTACCACAAAGACCGCAAGGTCTGAAAGGGAAACAATACTTACGTTTTTACTTCCAAATTTAAGAGACATTAAATACGACTGTTAAATATTTATAAAAATATATACATTTACACTTTTTTAGCTACACTCTGAATGTCCTTTTATTAAGAACGAAACAAATAATCTTATTACCAAGGTCAGGCGTGTCCATAATTTGCAAGAAATAGGGAAATGCCAACAGACAAACTTAATGATACGGTGCTGAATTCTCTGATGTCTGAAGACCTCTCTGTCAGATATCCCAGGGAACATTGAAACATAACGTCTTGAGAAACAGGTTTAAAATGTTTGAAACATAATTGCCTCCCACTGACATTGCTTGGCATTCAAAGGAAAAATTTACCGTAGAGATGAGGGAGAGGGGGGGGGGGTCGGTGGAGCTTTTCAAAAGGGGCGTGGCTCTGTAAGTTTTCTTAAATTGAAAACAAATATTTTGTATGCCATACTCTGACAGTGGACTATTATATTTACAAATTATTTCGGCTGCCAAAATACACACCAAAAAAAACTTATTTATTTTATACATTAAGTAACAAGAAAATGAAAGTAAATTTTACCCCAATTTTTTTTTTAATTTTAAAAATTATTTTTTTATATTTAAAGTATTTCTTGTTAAAAATACCGTTTTTCAAGTCAGAACTTTAAGGAGGGCGGAGTAACCTAGACGCTGATCTCGAAAACGGCTTTAACGATTTTTCTAGAAATTCAACAGTTAATGTATATCGCTGAGAAGAGACATACTAGCTTATCGGCAACTCGGAGAAAACTCAAGTTTGATGGTTATTATTTTTCAAGTAAAAATGAAAAAATAAAATAAATTTGGCTAGAGATCTAGATCTAGGGTTCTAGGTCTAGATCCAACATCGGTTTTGGAAGGATTATCGCGTTCTTGAAAGGACTATCGCTTTCGGAAATTACCGAATACAAGGCTTTATTTACTGATTCAAGACTTTAATAAATTAATGTTCAGGAAAATTTTGCGCAGCCTTCTAAGTCTAGATCTAAATGTTTATCATTGGAATATTATAAAGTGTAGTAAATTTATACTTTCGCTTGACCAGGATTCTTTCTCGGTGAGAGGTGGGGGGAGGGGGCGGGGTCAGAAAATATTTTATTATTTTTAAATCTAACATTCATTAATTTTTAAGAGAAAAAACAGGCGTTCTAGAAGTTGTATTAAGGAGGTATCGTTGTTTTTTTTAAAAGTATTATTGTTTATAATTTAGTTGGCAATTGTGATTTAATCACAGCGCCTACATTTTGTTAGTTTACAGCGCTTTGTAAATAAAATAGAAGAGAGCACCTGGTTGCATGCGGCCTCAGAAAGAGACAGCTGGAGGTCGCTCACAAAGGCCGCGGGATATACGTTTGAGAGAATCCGCTGCCGAGGATAGAGGCAGAGGGCGAAAGGAAAATTCCTCTATTCAGGTTAAGCATTCATAGAAACAAATGGACCCTTGATACAGCTGTAACAATTTTTCTAGAAGTATGACAGTTGATAAATATGCCTATCTTTGAGAAACAAAATTAGATTATGTAGCTGGCCACACTGAGAAAACTCTAGTTTAAGCGTTATAATTTTTCAATGCATAAAAAGAATAATTCAAATTTGGCTTGAGGACTTATTATATATAAATTATTTATAAAATATTTATCTTGAACAGACTACGTGTTCGGGTATTTCCGCATGTATTTGAGACCAAAATAAAATCCGCTGCAGAGGACAGATGCAGACGTCAAAATCTTAATCGACCACCTGCGGACAATGGTTATGCTTGCTCGGGATGTGGCAAAATATGTAGGTCACAGCTGGGCTGTGCAGCCACGGGAAATACTGCATTCCTCACTAATCTTCTCACTCGAAGACAAGCCTTATATAAATAAAATTATTATTATAACACAGCAGTTGGTATATCTTGATCTTCATCTTTTCATTTGTATGTTTTTCTTTAGATTCCACTATATCGCCAACACATTTATTGATATCGCTTTCTCTTCATTTTCTCTCTAACTGAATAGTATTGCTTACAGAGGGATCTATATATAATAGACTAAATTACAAACAAAGAGCAGACTGCTGTGATGAACTTTTAGTGTCTGAGGGGATGTAAATCAGGCCCTGGTTGTTGCTGCTATAGGCTGACTGTCTGGTCGTGTGGTATGCGCTCTGGACTGTTTCGATGGTGCTCGGAACATCCCCGCTGTCATCATCAGCCGTCCTGTGGGAGGTTTGAGTTAGGAGGAAATCTCCTCAATGCTGAAGGAACATCAGAAACATGTAAAACAAACAATTTCTGCTATAATTTTAAAGCTGCTGTGTGCGTGTATACATATATATATATATAAATATATGTGTGTGTGTGTATGTGTGCGCGCGTCTGTGTGTGTTTATAAACACGTTTTTATTTTTATTGTTTTATTTTTTCTTATACAAAAAAATGTTTTATACCAATATAGACATCATTTTGACCACAATCCCCAAAGCACTAGACACCAACTCCAAGTTTTAAGGTTCACCATAATCGATTGTCGGAACCATTCTTCACACACCGACAAAGGAAAGTGAGCTAATCCAGGAGACGCATCGCCTCCAGTCTCTGACGTCACATCCCCATGTCTTCGTCTTCATTCTTCTGGTTTCTACATTATCACAATTTGGTTTCATTTGCATCTCTCGATCTACATGTTTTGAAAGGGAAAACTCGCTCAATAGATTTTTTTTCGTTCGAAATAGAAAATACTCAAAAAAAAAAAAAAACAACGTTTCAATTATTATTATAAAGCCTAATTTGTAATAGTCAAATAATTGTTCAATCTCCATTTGACTGACATTTTGGTGATGTTTTTTTTTAAAATTAAATTCACATTTTTGTTTTTTTTAAACTGTGTATAAAACTTTGTTGCTATAGTTACAATAATAACGGTGAGTTAATTTATCACAGTGTCTCTTCTGTTTGTTGGACTTTTTGTTATCTTCGACGAATTTTCGTAAGTAGCAGACGTGAATAAATTAAAATGGATGAAAGAGAACAACATGGCGGATGAGTTAGTGAAGTATATATAGCTGTGGTATTCTGTCGCCTGTCAATAAAGTTTCAGACATAAGGTAAGCCAACAGGATTTACGAAATGGAGTTATGGAATACTGAATTCTCCCAGTGTCAAGTATTGACAATATTTTTCCTTTTTAATGACAATAATTCTAAATGTGCACAAAATGTTGTGTTTTTTTTTTAAATAATTATTATCTTAATCGCCATCTTTGTATCAGTGGTAGATGCAATAAGTAAACATCGCATTAAAATTATTGAAAACACAGAGTCCTTTCCCTTTAAAAGCAATTCTATTTATAGTAGTAGCACGTATAACCTTTGTATTAAGACATTCTAATGATTATGTTTTCCTCAAGTTTGTAATATTTAGTTAGGCTGGAAATGTTGTGCTGAGCTAATTGTGTAACACATGTTGAAATGTGAGCTCGCTTATAGATATCAAAGATATTGATTTAAAAAAAATATTTAATGCGCGTAATTTACAATCAATGGATATGTTTCGTGAGATCAATCTGTTCCTTTTCATACAAACAGTTGTAGTCAATACAAACAGTTCCATTCAATACAAACAGCTCTAGACAATACAGACATTATCAATACAAACAGTTTCAGTGTAAACAAACTGTTCTAGTCAATATTAACAAATTCAAGTAAAACAGTTTCAGTCAATGCAAATGGTTCTAGTCCATCCAATCAGTCTAGTCAATACATTCAGTCTAGTCCATCCAAACAGTCTAGTCAATACATTCAGTCTAGTCAATACATTCAGTCTAGTCCATCCAAACAGTCTAGTCAATACATTCAGTCTAGTCCATCCAAACAGTCTAGTCAATACATTCAGTCTAGTCAATACATTCAGTCTAGTCCATCCAATCAGTCTAGTCAATACATTCAGTCTAGTCAATACATTCAGTCTAGTCCATCCAATCAGTCTAGTCAATACATTCAGTCTAGTCAATACATTCAGTCTAGTCCATCCAAACAGTCTAGTCAATACATTCAGTCTAGTCAATACATTCAGTCTAGTCCATCCAATCAGTCTAGTCAATACATTCAGTCTAGTCCATCCAAACAGTCTAGTCAATACATTCAGTCTAGTCCATCCAAACAGTCTAGTCAATACATTCAGTCTAGTCAATACATTCAGTCTAGTCCATCCAATCAGTCTAGTCAATACATTCAGTCTAGTCAATACATTCAGTCTAGTCCATCCAATCAGTCTAGTCAATACATTCAGTCTAGTCAATACATTCAGTCTAGTCCATCCAAACAGTCTAGTCAATACATTCAGTCTAGTCAATACATTCAGTCTAGTCCATCCAAACAGTCTAGTCAATACATTCAGTCTAGTCAATACATTCAGTCTAGTCCATCCAATCAGTCTAGTCAATACATTCAGTCTAGTCAATACATTCAGTCTAGTCCATCCAATCAGTCTAGTCAATACATTCAGTCTAGTCCATCCAAACAGTCTAGTCAATACATTCAATCTAGTCAATACATTCAGTCTAGTCCATCCAATCAGTCTAGTCAATACATTCAGTCTAGTCAATACATTCAGTCTAGTCCATCCAATCAGTCTAGTCAATACATTCAGTCTAGTCAATACATTCAGTCTAGTCCATCCAAACAGTCTAGTCAATACATTCAGTCTAGTCAATACATTCAGTCTAGTCCATCCAAACAGTCTAGTCAATACATTCAGTCTAGTCCATCCAAACAGTCTAGTCAATACATTCAGTCTAGTCAATACATTCAGTCTAGTCCATCCAATCAGTCTAGTCAATACATTCAGTCTAGTCAATACATTCAGTCTAGTCCATCCAAACAGTCTAGTCAATACATTCAGTCTAGTCAATACATTCAGTCTAGTCCATCCAAACAGTCTAGTCAATACATTCAGTCTAGTCCATCCAAACAGTCTAGTCAATACATTCAGTCTAGTCCATCCAATCAGTCTAGTCAATACATTCAGTCTAGTCAATATATTCAGTCTAGTCCATCCAATCAGTCTAGTCAATACATTCAGTCTAGTCAATACATTCAGTCTAGTCCATCCAAACAGTCTAAACAATACATTCAGTCTAGTCAATACATTCAGTCTAGTCCATCCAAACAGTCTAGTCAATACATTCAGTCTAGTCAATACATTCAGTCTAGTCAATACATTCAGTCTAGTCAATACATTCAGTCTAGTCAATACATTCAGTCTAGTCAATACATTCAGTCTAGTCCATCCAATCAGTCTAGTCAATACATTCAGTCTAGTCCATCCAATCAGTCTAGTCAATACATTCAGTCTAGTCAATACATTCAGTCTAGTCCATCCAAACAGTCTAGTCAATACATTCAGTCTAGTCAATACATTCAGTCTAGTCAATACATTCAGTCTAGTCAATACATTCAGTCTAGTCAATACATTCAGTCTAGTCAATCCAATCAGTCTAGTCAATACAATCAGTCTAGTCAATACATTCAGTCTAGTCAATCCAATCAGTCTAGTCAATACATTCAGTCTAGTCAATACATTCAGTCTAGTCAATACATTCAGTCTAGTCAATACATTCAGTTTAGTCAATACATTCAGTCTAGTCAATACATTCAGTCTAGTCAATCCAATCAGTCTAGTCAATCCAATCAGTCTAGTCAATCCAATCAGTCTAGTCAATCCAATCAGTCTAGTCAATCCAATCAGTCTAGTCAATCCAATCAGTCTAGTCAATACATTCAGTCTAGTCAATCCAATCAGTCTAGTCAATCCAATCAGTCTAGTCAATCCAATCAGTCCAGTCAATCCAATCAGTCTAGTCAATCCAATCAGTCTAGTCAATCCAATCAGTCTAGTCAATACATTCAGTCTAGTCAATCCAATCAGTCTAGTCAATCCAATCAGTCTAGTCAATACATTCAGTCTAGTCAATCCAATCAGTCTAGTCAATCCAATCAGTCTAATCAATCCAATCAGTCTAGTCAATCCAATCAGTCTAGTCAATCCAATCAGTCTAGTCAATCCAATCAGTCTAGTCAATCCAATCAGTCTATTCAATACATTCAGTCTAGTCAATCCAATCAGTCTATTCAATACATTCAGTCTAGTCAATCCAATCAGTCTATTCAATACATTCAGTCTAGTCAATCCAATCAGTCTATTCAATACATTCAGTCTAGTCAATCCAATCAGTCTAGTCAATCCAATCAGTCTAGTCAATCCAATCAGTCCAGTCAATCCAATCAGTCTAGTCAATCCAATCAGTCCAGTCAATCCAATCAGTCTAGTCAATCCAATCAGTCTATTCAATACATTCAGTCTAGTCAATCCAATCAGTCTATTCAATACATTCAGTCTAGTCAATCCAATCAGTCTAGTCAATACATTCAGTCTAGTCAATCCAATCAGTCTAGTCAATCCAATCAGTCTAGTCAATCCAATCAGTCCAGTCAATCCAATCAGTCTAGTCAATCCAATCAGTCCAGTCAATCCAATCAGTCCAGTCAATCCAATCAGTCTAGTCAATCCAATCAGTCCAGTCAATAGAGCCAGTTCTATTCAATGGAAATAGTTCTAGTCATAATAAAAAACAACATTCAAGCCACTAGAAACAGTTCCAATCACTGCAGACCACCATAGTCAATTCATTTTTATAATATTGTCTCGCAACCTAAGGCAATAGGTTTCTCTACCAATACTCTTCAAGATACAGGTTGGTCAAGAAATTAGAGGCCCGAGCTTATGTCCTCACAGATCGCCAGATCTTTCTGCTATTTTATTGTGGGGTAACTTAAATGGTCAAGTGTACACTGACAACCCGAATAATTCTTTCTATGTTGTGTCTGTTGTATTTATGTGAATATTTCTGTTGTGTTGTCTTTATATATGAAAAGAGTCCTTGTGATCACAACAAATTTCCATAAGGGTCAATAAAGCAGTCTTAGTCTTAGTCTTAGTCTTGGTCTTAGTCATAGTCTTAGTCATAGTCATAGTCTTAGTCATAGTCTTAGTCATAGTCATAGTCATAGTCTTAGTCATAGTCATAGTCATAGTCTTAGTCATAGTCATAGTCTTAGTCATAGTCATAGTCTTAGTCATAGTCTTAGTCATAGTCATAGTCATAGTCTTAGTCATAGTCTTAGTCTTAGTCATAGTCATAGTCTTAGTCATATTCTTAGTCATAGTCTTAGTCATAGTCATAGTCTTAGTCATAGTCATAGTCATAGTCATAGTCTTAGTCATAGTCTTAGTCATAGTCTTAGTCATAGTCATAGTCATAGTCATACTCTTAGTCTTAGTCATAGTCATAGTCATAGTCATAGTCATAGTCATGGTCTTAGTCTTAAATTAAAGAGTTGAGGACGAACATTCCCAATACAATGCAGGAAATCAAACCAAATGAACAGACACAATTTTTCCAAAACATTCCAAAGCACTCTGAGACGTGCACAATTCATGGTGCACACTTTCAACACGTCCTTTAAACTATAAGATGCTTAGCATGTTGTTATTCATTATATTCTGTTTATACCAGGTTTATATCAAAATCATAACATCATTTACTGTTCTGTATTTTTGTTTTATCGTGTCATCATACATACTTTGGAAGGGTAAAAAAAAAAAATTTGACCTTGGCCAATAGGTCAAGGTGCCTTTGAGATGCATGTAACGCAGTAGTTCAGAAACTAACCTTTGAGATAACCCCATTCAATGTCGTGTTCTTCATAAATTAAAATATGTCTTTGTATAGAATTGATCAGATCAGCATTTACTATGCTATTGAAAAACAACAACAAAAAGAAGACAATTATCTAAAAGTCATCCTATGTTTCTGATTCCCCCTGCAAATTCATAGTTCAAGTCATGAATGTTAATATTTAAGAATCGGACAACTTAACTTAGCTTCTAAAGTACAAAGACCAGGAAGTCTTTTAAAAATATTTTAATACTGTAAGAGCTATTCTTGGCGGCGGGTATATTTTTTTTTTACGAAATCTTGACATAAATTTAATTATTTCTAAGATTAAAGAAAAACTTGTCACGTGTTTACTCTGCGAATCGTCATCACTACAGTCCCAAACCTGTTCGCAGCTTTCCCCCTGATTCGGATTCGGGCCAGGTCTAATAATATGTTTTTGAAGGAACGCCTGAGATTGAGTTAAAAAAAAAGGAAATTAACAAATTTTAATACAATGTCCAAGTCTCGGTATGTTCATTTCTAAGTATCGATGGCCGTATGTTTAAATGTCACGTACATAAAAAAATATGTCTCATTACAGACCTGGACACAATGTGCTGCTGTTTCAAGTTGCCCAGGTACCAACGCAAGGACATCGTTGACTTGAAAGATATCATGTTTGATTTGTGAGTTCCCATTTTGTTTCAAGTTGTTTACACACAGGTCTATCCGTAGATCTAATATAAATATATAGGTCTGTGCGTCTACATTACTTCTTGTTAATATTTTTCTACTGTTGTTTCTGGCTTCAACATTATTTTTCGCATTTTTAACATTAAAGTTTCGCATTTAAAAAATATAATTTTCTTGTAGCTGGATGTAGTACCAGTCTCCACGTCACAAAGCTCTATGGGATAAGTAATTATTGGTATCATGATATCATGTACGATTCCATTAATATAAATGGCGTTAATATTCTACTATATAGAAAAGCTGAATGTAGAATTACTTGGCTTGATTAAAGAATTGGAAAATAAAATGAGCACAATGCAGTGTATGAGTCAGTCATCTATTTCAATCTCTAGCGAAAATTTTTTATTCGCTTCATGGTTGCCTGACCGAGTTCTATTAAGTCCAGTCGGTATGGAAGGCCTTAGAGAAAGTCCCAACAGGTTATTATTATTATTATTATTATTATAGCTCGTCAAAAGGCTTGAAGTCACGACCTGTGACTAGGGCAACGAGCTATTGGTCTAAAACTGCGCACAGGTTGCGATGTCGCTTGTCACTGTTCAGGCCTTTTATGACGAGTATGGTCTCAGTTATATCCGCTTTGGACTGTTGCAACAATGGTCTGGAGTTCCAGCCTTGCCCACTGTCTTGAGATGCGTGATGATTAAACAAGGACGTTATAATATTTAATCATTCTCAAAGAACGTCTGAAATAATAGCAGGGAAGAAAATTGAAATCGTCGATATCCATTCTACGAAACCCTCAGTCTTCAAGCAGAGTTATCAGCCACCAGAGTCTTCAAGCAGAGTAATCAGCCACCAGAGTCTTCAACCAGAGTTATCAGCCACCAGAGTCTTGTCCTGACTGACGATCTAATCCCAGTCTCTTAAATTATAACGACTCTGAGTTTAAAAACGTGAACGCAACAATAAATAAAAAAATAAGATAAGATAAGATAGATAAGATAACTTTTATTGATCCAATCCAATGGAAATTCGGTTTGACTACAATTGACAACCTCAGCGTAACTACTGTACAATAACAGTATAGATGCACGATATAGATGCACATACGAACGACATTCACACACGAAAAACACATACACATTCATAACCAGCACTTTATAAATAGACTTCTCTGTACTTCTCGATGACGACAGAATGTTATTTTTTAATGTAGATCATCCAGGGTCTATTATTACTGGTTCAATAAAAGTTATCTTATCTTAAATAATAATAATAATAATAATAATAACCGCTACCATTATCGATATCGCCGTACCACTGTCTCATAATTTAAGAAAAACTGAGATAGAAAAACAAAGAAAATATGGGAACCTAGGCTTGGAGATTAAGCGTCTATGGAAATTGTCCAAAATAACAATATACCCCATTGTTATATCAACCGAGGGGATAATAACAACTGACCTCACAGACACCTTCAAGGCCCTTAACATTCCTAGGAACATCTTCGTTGCCTGTCAGAGGGCGGTACTGCTGCAGACCTGCCACATCACCAGAAAATTCCTCAGTGGAAACTGTTAAAGGGACTACGATGAATTTTGTTTCTCTTTAGCGAAACTCGACCCTGGCAGCGCCAGAGAATGACTACTCGTTCATTTCTAACATAATAATAATAAAAAGACATGTCTTCGAGTCAAAAGATTTAATAGGAGTGCAGTATGTCACGTGACTACGAAGTCCTAGCTATGACCTACATATTTTGCTACAATCAAAGCAGACATAGTCATCGTCTGCCCGGTGGTCGGTTTAGGATATTCTTTATCGCCTGAACACAAATAAATGAAGTCTTAGGGCCGCTATTTGCCGACATAATTGTTTTTGTGTTACTTTTGTACTTTTACTTATTAGAAACAAAGAGACAAAGAAAGAGAAACAAAGAGACAGAATCACTAATATTTTGTTACTTATTTATATTCTTACTTATTGGCCAGTTACCTTCTCACTATTTCTTTCTCTTGTTCTCTTCACCTTTCTCGTGCTCTCTCTCTCTTCTTTTCTCTCTCTCTCTTCTTTTTTCTCTCTCTCTCTATTCTTTTCTCTCTCTCTCTCTTTCTCTCTTTCTCTCTCTCTCTTTCTCTCTCTCTCTCTCTTCTTTTCTCTCTCTCTCTTTCTCTCTCTCTCTTTTCTCTTTCTCTCTCTTCTTTTTTCTCTCTCTCTTCTTTTCTCTCTCTCTTCTTTTCTTTCTCTCTCTCTTTCTCTCTCTTTCTCTCTCTCTCTTCTTTTCTCTCTCTCTCTCTTTCTTCTCTCTCTCTCTCTCTTCTTTTCTCTCTCTCTCTCTCTCTCTCTCGCTCTCTCTTCTTTTCTCTCTCCCTCTCTCTTCTTTCTTTCTCTCCCTCTTTCTTTTTTTTTGTATTCTTTCCTCATCTCTTTCTGTTGGTAAACGCTTTCTTTTTTTTTCTTCACTATCTCCCTATCTCGACCAGAACCTGACAGTCTCCGCTATCTATTGTATTCCCTGAGATCATATTCATATCATACTCGTATCGATCAGATCTCCATCTCTCTCTCTCCCTCCCCAGACCCACGTCTTCTTCTGGTTAACAACTCAGCTATTAAATGTCTCCAGTATCCTGGTATACAAATATCATAAAAGGGAAGTAACTGAGAAGGGGGAGGCCATCTCCGAATTTAAAGAGAAGACAACCCTATTCATCATAACTGAAGCCTCTGTGTCGATAATTGTAGGACTTTCTCTTCTTTGTAACATTTATTTTTTTAAAGATTCTGCAAACAAATTCAGTAAGACATGTCAGGGAGATTTTAAAACCGACAGCTGATAATGTGCCAACCATTTTCAAATCAATAAAGTATTGTAGAAATATTTTCTTATATTGTTTAATGAATGCTACCTCCGTATTTACCGAAAACCTAGAATAAGTAAGTATCTATGGCTTTATGAAATAGCCCAGCGAATAATTCTAGTCACCAAATCACTAAATCACTAATCTCTATGCGCTCTTATATAAATACGTGCAGATGCGTGACGGACATGGCTACGGCCTTAATTAGTCTAATTATAATTGTTGCGTTAACTCTAGATAGATCCTTTAATCTAAAAGCCAATGTATATCTAAAATGACCTAACTGAATGTATGACCTTATTGACCCAACCCTACCCATTGACTATACTACCTCTTGTACCAGATATACCAGATATGCTATCTTCTTATCTTATCTTATATATTACGGAAGTTACTTAAAAAAAAAAGAAGATAATTACGGCCCACGCATTTCATGTGTCAATCTTAGTCATGCATGTTAATCAACGATTTAAACTCTGCCAAGTCGTTGGTTTTCCTGGCTGATTTATTCAACCCATTTATTCTCTAATGTCACTAAGAAATATGGAGCACTTGTACGAAGACACAAAGATAAAGGCACATTCCTCATCCCATATGCTAGGACAAACTTGTACAAACACTCCTTCTTCCCTAGTGCTATTAGAACCTGGAATGGGTTGCATGAGCTAGCCAGGAAAACCAGTGACTTGGCAGAATTTAAGTCATTGATTAATATGCATGACTGAATGCATGACGCGTAGGACGTAATCATCTTCTTTTTTTGAAGTAACGTCTATATTATATAAGCTAAAATAAGATTTGTTCAAGCGTATGGAATAAGAAATATGACTCCATCCTTGTATCTTCTGCACCAGATATACTACCATCTGCATTTATGCCCGTAGGCCTACTTTAGATAGTCTTAGAAATAGACTTTTGTTATACCTACTATAACTCTAACTCTTTTTTTGACTAGTTATTGTTTTATTTTACCAGCACTTGGAACAGGTTCAAGAAAAATCTTACTAGCGCCCAGAAATTGTTCCTCCGTAAAGGTCAATTTGAATTTTTCCTGCCGGAATCTTCCATCGTGTTCACTCAGGTCAAGTACACACAGGAAGACAAACAGGCAGCAGACGTGACTGGAGTGAACTCCCTTGATAAAACCCATGTCTCGAAAGTGGACGAGCCGTCATCTGCTGACGAAAACAGGTATTTGTTTTTCTCTCATTCACTTGTCAAGGAGATACCAGTTGTCGAAAAGAAAAACACAATTATGATTTACGACACTGCGTATTTAAAAGACTTTCTTAATGTAATTCTAAAAGTAAGCAATTTTCCAAAATTAGGTCGTGACTGATTTTGAGCTTTTCATCTACCTAAATACTATAGATAGTTAACTTTTTTTGGTGTATTCGGTGTATAGGATACATTATTGAAACGTTTTTTTTGAAAGGTCAATGATGATGTGTGATGATGGCTGCCTGGTCGTGCGGTTTGCGCGCTGGACCGTCGTTCGGATTTATCGACGGTCGAGGGTTCAAACCCTGCCTGCTCCCATCCCCCGTCGTCCTGCGGGAGGTTTGGACTAGGAAGTGAACTATCTTCAACTCTGAAGGAACATCCGAATTATGTAAAACATTTTTGTACAATTTTTAGCATTGTAGAATCAAATTTCCAAAGCGCTTTATTTTTAGTTTAAGTTTTTAAAAATATAGTTGGCAGTATTGAGGTTTATTTAGCGTCCTTGACACTCTTTAGTTTATCAGGAAAAGAGAAATTTGCTTCAGTTACTGACAAAGCTGTCAACCTATTTTTAGGGCACCAAATTTGCGTTTAGTCAATAATATAATTTTAACTATCTATAATAATAATAACAATGATAAATTTCTACTTTTATTAGGCTGGTAGTGGTCTATAACTTCTCATTCTATTCAATTCATGCTTCATTTCCAGTTATTTCAATAATTAATTAAACGATCTTCTAAAATTTTAAGAAAATGTGTTTTCAGACCATTTTCAATTTTGTTTTTAAAAAATTGACAGCATCGCCAGTCCATGACATTGCGTTATAAGCACGACGCTCTAAAAATTTAGCTTATTAACGTAACCCCACTATGTGCGAAGTTTCAGCTCGAAATAAATTATTTGTTTTGTTGGGGTTTTTTTTTACTTGAGATTTTAAAGTTTTTAACTTGTCGTTTGGATTAGGAAGAACCATTGAGCAAAAAGTAGGAATTGAACAATTCGATCAGATTCTATTGAAACAAATTTACAAAGATTTTCGAGACAAAGAAATCTAATGACAATGTCTTTGATTCCAAAGATTAAAGATGAGTGCAGTGTTTCACACGGCTAAGCCAACCCAGTTGCGACCTACATATTTTTCCACATCTCCTGCAGACAAAGCCGTTGTTCGCTGGTGGTCTATTTAAGTTCGCTTTTCGTAGACAAAAGAAAAACAAGCAATATTATCCTCACCTTCACCTATCTCTTTGTCTGTTGAACAGTTGGGGCACCACACAAGAT
Organism: Biomphalaria glabrata; assembly: GCF_947242115.1. Taxonomy (NCBI): domain Eukaryota; kingdom Metazoa; phylum Mollusca; class Gastropoda; family Planorbidae; genus Biomphalaria; species Biomphalaria glabrata. The sequence continues at coordinate 2,226,764 of NC_074725.1, forward strand.
CGGTCGACCGTCTTTCCCCATTTTTCTCTGTCTTTTGCCTTGGACAGAATGCATTTCGGCTCTTTTCATTTTATGTCATACTAGTCAAGCATATTAATCAATGACTTAAATTCTGCTAAGGTGTTGTTTTTTCCTGGCTCTAACGGCACAAGGGAAAAAAGAGCACTTGTATAAATTTGTCCTAGCGTATAGAATAAGAAATGTCTATAAATTAAAGGCCTACCTGCTATATAGGACATAGGCAGATGCCTATGTTTGTTTAGTCTCTATTTTCCTCATTTTCAGAGTACTGCAAGCGTAGTCTCCCTTGATTGAAATACATTTTTTTTACAAAAGTTTTAAGCTACATAGAATGTTACGAAAAAAAAACATTTTTATGATTATTGAGGACAAGGCTCTTATAATCATATCTTATAAATCTTATCTTATAAATTACATCCTTAAAAATCAATGTGTTGACGCTACCAAAGTCATGGATTTTCCTGGCTTATTAAGGCAGCTTATTCTATGCATCATAGCACTTGGAAAAGTTTTATAAGGCAGTTGCGTTTCCCACACTTTACAAGATTCGACCTAAGACTCTTGGTTTGGCAAACAAGTGCTCTAGCATTTCAGATACCTCTGCCTGCGAGTACTGAGTAAAACAACTTGGTATCTTTTTTAACGTAACCCCAACATCGCACAGCACAAGACAGCAGACGTCTGCTCCAGGCGTGAATTTTATAGTCATAGCAGCATTGTAGCAGACGAACGAGTGACCTTTACCCCCTGACCAATCAAATTACGTAAATGGTATTGTGTCCTAAACAGAGCTGTGTGTAGGCCTATGTTTATATCTGTAGGCCTCTGGTTCTATCTGTAGGCCTCTGGTTCTATCTGTAAGCCTACGTTTCTATCTGTAGGCCTCTGGTTCTATCTGTAAGCCTACATTTCTATCTGTAGGCCTCTGGTTGTATCTGTAAACCTACGTTTCTATCTGTAGGCCTCTGGTTCTATCTGTAAGCCTACGTTTCTATCTGTAGGCCTCTGGTTCTATCTGTAAGCCTACGTTTCTATCTGTAGGCCTCTGGTTCTATCTGTAAGCCTACGTTTCTATCTGTAGGCCTCTGGTTCTATCTGTAAGCCTACGTTTCTATCTGTAGGCCTCTGGTTCTATCTGTAAGCCTACGTTTCTATCTGTAGACCTATGTCACGACAGTGTTAAAATATTATTCAAACAAAAAAAAAATAGAATTGGGCGTTTGTAGCAGGGGTTCTCAACCTGTGGTTCGCGACCCCCTTGGGGGTCCATTGACCATTTGCCAGGGGTCGCTTAAGACCATTGAAAAATATGGATTGTTATTGCCTACTCCTCTATTGCTGTATGTGTGTGTCGGGGGGGGGGGCGCGGCGGAGTGGGGGGTTGTAAAAAGGGGTCGCTGAGCTTAAAAGGTTGAGAACCGCTGTGTTAGAGAGCAAAAAGGAACACCCTGTGTATAAAACTCAAACTCTCTGACGATGCAACACCACCTCGGACTGACACTCTAATGAAAGAGCGTATGCTAGACATGTAGGCTATGCAATTTCTTTTGAACCTTTTCCATTTGTGAAAAAGTCACGTGTCCTTTAACGTGTGTGGAGGCAGAGTGGTCAAGAGCTTATCGAACCGAGTGGTCTCGAGTTCAAATCCCGGTGAAGACTGGGATTTAGAACTTCGGGATTGTTAGGACGTTCCTGAGTCCAAGCAACTCTAATGGCTACCTGACATAGGCCTGACGTTCCTGAGTCCACCAAACTCTAATAGCTACCTGACATAGGCCTGAGGTTCCTGAATCCACCAAACTCTAATAGCTACCTGACATAGGCCTGAGGTTCCTGAATCCACCAAACTCTAATAGCTACCTGACATAGGCCTGAGGTTCCTGAATCCACCAAACTCTAATAGCTACCTGACATAGGCCTGACGTTCCTGAATCCACAAAACTATAATGGTTACCTGACATAGGCCTGACGTTCCTGAGTCCACCAAACTCTAATGGCTACCTGACATAGGCCTGACGTTCCTGAATCCACCAAACTCTAATAGCTACCTGACATAGGTCTGATGTTTCTGAGTCCACCAAACTCTAATGGCTACCTGACATAGGCCTGACGTTCCTGAGTCCACGAAACTCTAATGGCTACCTGACATAGGCCTTATGTTGGGGGAAGTAAAGGCGGTTGTTCGTTGTGCTGGCCACATGACACCAATCGATAGCGGTCGGTTTTACAAACAGATGAGTTTTACATTTTATGCCCTCATGGATCGCAAGGTCTGAAAGGGTGCCTCTCTTTTTATTTGATACGCGTATCTTGATCACAATGCCAATGTTTTGAAAATTGACACTATAAAAGTTAGGCTAAACTTAACAATGTCAAGGACACTAAACTTAACAATGTCAAGGACACTAAACTTAACAATGCCAAGGACACTAAACTTAACAATGTCGAGGACACTAAACTTAACAATGTCAAGGATATTAATTGAACTAGAAAACTGCCAACTAAATAAAAGCTTCATACGACAGAACTTTAAAAAAAATAGATTCAGCAATTGCTAAAATGTGCACAAACAAAGCTTACCAATACCACCTTTATTTTTGTACGCGGAAACACCAAAAAGCTTGCTATTTAAAGGTTTTCCGCCATGTATGAAAATCCCTTATAGGACCTGTACAGAGAAAGTCATATTCTTTGTAATATGAATACAATATGAGTGTTATCTCATTATATCTTCAAAAGAAGTAAAATTTATATTCTATGAAATTTATTTTAACAACTAGTTTTCCATGTTTAATTTCAATACATGTAATGACGTATATTTCTCCCCCCAAAAGGTCTGGGGCCTCTCTGGAGACAGTGTTTGACAATGACACCAAAGAGAAGCAGACGTACAAGTTTCGCTTTGAGAAGACGCGGAAGACAGTCGTCACGGTGTCTTGTTTAAAGAGCTTCACATTTGGCGGGAAGGCCAACTTCAGCGTAGGAATTCCAAGAAATGTAAACCTGGGTCTTGACAGCGATTTACATTTTCAAGTAAGTGCATTTGAGTTTATCCCCAAGTTACACACTTTCAAAAAAATAGTTGTGGAGGCTTTGTACATTAAAGATGAATTGTCAATATTGAAACGTATTCTTTCAAATTAAAAACAAGTTCTACAATTTTAATGAAACTAAACTAAAAGTAATTACTCTAACCCGTGACAAGGCTCGAAGACTCGGCTGTGTTACATTTAACTATTTTCTTTTATTATAGTCATATTTATATACGTCTGGTGTTATTTAATCTACAACTTCCTGATATTATCCATCCATCCATCCCAGTGCAGCCCTTGGAGGGCCTTGAGCTGCTCTAGCACATCCTCCCATTCTGATCTTATATAATACAGACGTTACTTTAAAAAAGAAGATGATGACGTCCTACGCGTCATGCATTTAGTCATGCATATTTACCAATGACCTAAACTCCACCATGTCACTGGTTTTCCTGGCTAGCTCAGGCAACCCATTCCATGCTCTAATAGCGCTAGGGAAGAAGGAGCTTTTGTACAAATTTGTCCTAGCATATGGGTCGAGGAATTTGCCTTTATCTTTGTGTCTTTTAGAGTATTTTATTTAGTTTTGTTTTTGTATTTTATGGTTCAGTGTTTTATGTATAATTGCTACTTTACTTTTGAGTCTTCTATCCAGAATGGTTTCTACATTTAGTGATTTTACTAAAGATGTTACTCTAGTCAAATGTGAATATTCGTTTATTATGAGTCTCACTGCTCTATTTTGTGTCTGTTCCAGTTTCTTAAAGTTTTCTTGAGTTGAGGGGTCCCACACAGAGGATGCGTATTCTATTATTGGCCTAACCAAGTTTAAATAACATTTTAGTTTTATGTTCTTATTTGATTTATAGAATTTTTTTTTAATAAACCCTAATACTTTATTTGATTTTTTGATAGTTTCATCAATATGGGGATTCCATGACAGTTTTTTCATTTATTATAACACCTAGGTATTTTGCGTTTTTAGTCTGTGTTACTGGTTTACCATGAATAAGACAAGTATAATTTATTTGTTTTAGTTTTTTTTTTTGTTACTCTTAGTAACTGAAATCTTTCTGGGTACCTGAGACTAGTTAGGGAAAAGTAAAGGCGGTTGGTCGTTGTAATGGCCACATGACACCCTCGTTAACCGTGGGCCAAAGAAATAGGTGACCTGAAAAGAGAACTTTTTTACCGTGATGTCATCATATCTAATTACTCCAAATGTTATATCATATCTATATACCCAGATGTGAAAGATACCTATATACCCAGATGTCAAAGATACCTATATACCCAGATGTCAAAGATACCTATATACCCAGATGTCAAAGATACCTATATACCCAGATGTCAAAGATACCTATATACCCAGATGTCAAAGATACCTATATACCCAGATGTCAAAGATACCTATATACCCAGATGTCAAAGATACCTATATACCCAGATGTCAAAGATACCTATATACCCAGATGTCAAAGATACCTATATACCCAGATGTCAAAGATACCTATATACCCAGATGTCAAAGATACCTATATACCCAGATGTTGTATATTTATTTACCTCATATGTCATTTCTATTAGCTCCTAATGTAATTATTGTATACCCAGATGACATTATATCTATTTACCTCTAATGTTATTCTATCTATGAGCCCTAATTTCAATTAATCTACAGGAAACTATCTCAAACATTTTATTCCCATCATTGATTGTCTCCCTTCTTTATTGCCCAAGGTGACCCAAACAGATGGACAGACCTTCGAGGAGACAACCCTGATGGAAGCAACAAGTGACATAACCGTCAGCCCACACAGTAAGTGCACAGTGGTTGTCTACCTTGACGAGAGACCCTTCCACCAAGAGTTCACCACCGTCACCCGCATGTCCCTGCCCAAGGAAGGCGTCTCTGTGTTCATTCGCAGGAAGTCAGACAAGGAGACTGTGTTCGGGACGAAAGTTGAAAACCTGCAGTGCGTCTTCGACCCAACCAAAATTAGGTGTCATCTTGTGGACAAATCTGAAGGGGATCCAGAGCTGCAAATGGACTTTGAAACCACTGGAGTGATCCAAGGAGTGATAGCTTGCAAACATAAAATTCTCTTAAAAAGTGATGGTGGGAATTGATTACTTCAGGTCGTATTTTAGTTTCATTACTATTTTTCAGTTTTAAAAAGACACTAGCCTAAAGGATAGTTGTTAAATAGTTATGTACTGTGAACTTAAAGAGTTGTGCTTTTAAGTGCAATGTGTACAACTTAGCCAGAGTTGTGCATTTCTGATTTTCAGTGCATGGTGCACAGTGAACTCAGCCAGAGTTGTGCATTTCTGATTTTCAGTGCATAGTGCACAGTGAACTCAGCCAGAGTTGTGCATTTCTGATTTTCAGTGCATAGTGCACAGTGAACTCAGCCAGAGTTGTGCATTTCAGTGCACCATGTAGAGCACTTTGGAATGTGAAATGTAGTGTGCAATGAACAGAGGGAAATGATTGGACTAGAAGGATTATATGCCAATATTTTTCTTATTCTATATCCTAGGACAAATGTTTACAAGTTCTCTTTCTTCCCTGGTGCCAGTTGTTGCATGCAACGGGTTGCATGAATCAGCCAGGAAAACCAAAGACTTAGCAGAGTTTAAGTCTCTACTTAGCATGCACTAGATTAACACTTGGATATGCTTAGGGTGGAATTATTATTTTCTTAAGGTTTGCCTGTATTTTATACATTTTCTTTTTGCCTTATGTACATTAAGCAAAATGAAAACATTTTACAGAGAACAAAAAAATGTGAATGAAATTTTCCCTGATGTATTGAAGAATTTGCAATCAGAAAAAAAGCTTTGACAGTCTTGTTGAAGATGAGATTAAACAATTATACAGAAAACACTAAACTGTTCAGTTCGATATGTTACAGTCCAGTTACAGCAATCAAGTGATTCTAATGAGTCTATTTGCTAAAGTGTAGATACTTCAACAAGATTCTTGCGGTAAAATAAATTTTCATAAATGCCAATCTTTTTTTAATTTTTTTTTTGAAAAGAAAAATTGTCCAGTTTTGTTTTGCATAATTTAACTTTAAGGTCAAGCATATTAGTCAGCTGCAACAACTGTAAAAAAAAAAGTGAAGTATTTCCACACCCCAATGAAAAAATTTTGTTCTCTTTAAGTAAAAATAAATAAAAAAAAGTTTAAGATTTTCTATTAATGAACAGCAATATTTATTGTCTTTGGTCACCTAAAATAATAAATTAATCTTTACAATTGATTGACATTTTTAAAAATTACACTTTTCTTGTGTTACATTATTAAATAAAACATCAGTATCAGGTCATTACAATTACTTTTGTCCACTCCTAATAGAAGCATATATTAAGTAGACATATATACGATACACATAGTGTGGATACACTTACATTAGTGATATGACATCTCTTAGTCTCTGTTATTCTATACATTTCAATATTTACAGCTCATTGTACTTCCTGCTTGATCGAGACAATGTTCGGGCATCACTATGCAAGTGAACAAATGAAAATAAATTGAAGTAGACTAAACAAGTTTTTAATTTATATTTCATTAGCTAAAATGAAACTAGGATATTTCAGCGTACTGTCGGTTTAAAAGGTATTTAAAAATACAAAGTAGCAACCATGACATTTTTGTGGGCAAAAAAAAAAAAGTAGATACTGACTTGCAACCTGATTTGTAATTGAATTTCAGCTGAAACAAGTACAAAATATCTCAATGGCATTGTATGTTTTATGGTGTTATATATTTTTCCTTTGAAAAACATCATGTACCGGTAACTAAGAGCCCAATCCTTGTTCACAAAATATAGTCGCATATAAAAATGCCAAAGTACAAATTAAACAAGTTTGCAAAATAACAAAATGAGAAATTTATTCAAAGTCTATTGGCTTTCATTGAACTAGGAACTGACATCGAAGAGGCACAGCACAAAAGTAGTATCATTTATTGATACTATCTCGTGAGAAATCAACTTAAATATCATAATATGTAACTTATGTATATATGCAAATGCTAATTACATTATCAACAAGAAAGTAAGAAATACTAAATTACTTGTAATTAGAAATAGTCTGTAAGACATAATAAAGTAATTATTGAGAACAGCACAAAATTAGTATCATTTATCGATACAATCTCATGACATATCAACTTAAATATCATAATATGTAACTTATGTATATATGCAAATGCTAATTACATTATCAACAAGAAAGTAAGAAATACTAAAGTACTTGTAATTAGAAATAGTCTGTAAGACATAATAAAGTAATTCTCAAGTATTAAATATTTTTGCAGTACTGTATTTGGCTATGAATTCTTTATCAAATAGCCAAGCCTGATAAAACAGAGTTCAGCGGCGACAGTTTTATTTAATTTTCTCCTCTTTCATAATTGACAGAATTTCGGTGCTTCATACTCTGTCAGCATAAATGTTACAGTCATCAACTGCCTTCTGCAGCTTCTTGTCACTGGCTAGTTTTATGTTGCACAATCAAATCTTTTTATTTACCTCTATAACCATCTTTGCCATGGATGAATGTGTGCATTTGTGTATAATCAAATTGGACTTGTTTGTGTCAGAATGTATGAGCAAATGACCGGAAGTTTGTAAGTTAGCACGTGTCCAATTGCCTGCGTGATTACATGAAGATTTATAGTGTTTAGCTATCAACCGAGTTATTTTAGTTACCAGAACCAGAGAGACACCTAGTCAACTGGTGAGAAACTATTCAACTTTATATTAAACTCAATCCCCCCCCCCCCCCCCCCCCCAGTTATGTGTTGTGTGACTTGTTTGTAAAATGTTTTACACATTTCGGATGTTCCTTCAGAGTTAAAGATAATCTACTTCTAAGTCCCACAGGATGAGGGGGGATGGCAGCGTGCAGGATATGAACCAAGACCATTGAGACAAAAGAATGATGACGCAGCCATCCTTTGTGAGCAGGCTGCTCTATGAGATGTGACCTAAGGGACCATTACTCATATTTATTTGTAATTTGCTAATGACTATCTTTGTAACACATTAAGCTGTACATCAACTAATACAGGTAATACCAAATAGAAATATATAACACATAAAAATAAACAGGTAATACCAAATAGAAATATATAACACATACAAACATACATCTGTAATAATGAAATAATAAAAACAGCAGAAAGTCCTGACATATTCATTTTTAAAAAAATGTTAAGGTTGTAATAAATACATCAGAAACTAAGAAAGAACTCGCACCAGCTATCATTTATAGATATGATATGTAAAACAACTTAGCAACAATAAATAGTGAAGGCTTAATGATAATTTCTAAAAAGAGAAAACATATTGCTTAAGAGTGTAGTCATTGCACATTGCAGGCCTTATTGTTGATATGCAGTTTTTCTTTATCCATATTTTGACAATTTTCTCAAAGCTCAAATTTATCACAATGAAATGAAACAAATCTTAGATCTAAAAAAAAAATTAAATTTTGAGAAGACTGTCATTATTTGGGCTGTTTAAAGTGTGTGAATGGGATAAATATTCAGTAAAGATTAGTCAAAAGGAATATCTTGAATTCCTTGTAAATTTTCAGTAAAATACTTTGAGAGACTATCACATGTGCAGAATAATTGGTAAAACTTAGTACTGCATAAAACTCAAATATTGAAAAACAAATGTGTTGCATTTTTAGCCATTTTAGTCCCACAGAAAAATGTTGAAAGAAAAATTTGCAGAATGTTTTAACAGATGAAAACTCAAATGCTGAAAGACAGATTTGTTGCATTTTTCATAACCTTTCTGTCTGTGGCATTTTACATCTGAAGAGGTAATGTCTTTCCTTTGCAACTTCTTGTTTGACTGTAAAGAGGCCAATCCTTGATACACAGCTGAAGTTACAGGTTGGGCATCTGTAATCACCAAGTGCTGTAGCACTTTCACCCTCTTTCTGCTTCATAACCTTTAGTGCACCAAACCAGCCCCAATAGTGAAAGACAAAATGTTTTGAATTGTCTGTAAATTTAAGTCTGGCAGAAAACTCAAAAGTCAAACCTCTGATCAACTTTTTTCCAGAAAAAACAAACTCCCATGTTGAAAGGAAAATGCATTCAAATTTTGCTAAAGTTCAGTCCAATGGAAAGCAAGACATTAGATTCTGAACATTTTCTGTCTTGAACTTTATTATACAATCTGGTGGCTTGGATTTGACTTCAGACTGAAAAAAAAAATGACTAGTCAAAGCTACACATATTAAATAGACTGATACTGAAAGGAGAAAATGACAGATTCAATGTATTGATTCAGTATAAAACAAAATGTTAGCAAAGCCATTGTTTAAAAGGAGTAAAAGGGTATTCCTTTCATACCTTGCGATCTATGGGGGCAGTAAAAATCATCAGTTCCAATGGTTAACGAGGGTGTCTTGAGACCAGCCCAATGACCAACCACCTTTACAATCCCAGGTACCCATTAGAATAGCTTGGACTCGGGGGTGTCCTGAAAATCCTGAAGATCAAAATCCCATTCTTCACAGAGATTTGACCTTGAGATTCCTTGATTTGGAATCCACTCAGCAACATACACAACTAACACCATTATTATCTTATTGTTAAACTTTTGAAATCTGATAATGAAACTTATATAAATGATAAAATTCATTCTTCATAAGATATTACTCAAAACCTGGAAATGTTTTTTTTATTCCAGTTTCAAAACTATTGAGTCCAGGTACTTACAATCTTATGAATGCCTTTCTTAAATGGTTTTGATATACACTCAGCTCTAATGTCATCTCCTGATTTGAGCCTACAAACAATTCTTTCATGACCAGGTAAGCTGAAACAAGATGAAAAATCCATTTTTTTATTTGCTCTAAAACATAAAATATTATAAATACAATGCTCATTTACAAATACAAACAGAAGAAAATAGAATAAAGAGACTATGCACATGCCTAAAACCAAACAAAACATCTAAACCCAGTGATTCAAATAGATTCCTCCAAGAATAAGCTAATAAGCCCATGACAACATTCAATACCATTTTCCAGGATTCTCTAAAACAGGGGAAGCTACCCAGAGAAATGTCTGGTCAAGTTAATGTTTTTGTATATAATTGCAATGTCTTTGATTCCAAAGATTAAGGATGAGTACAGTGTATCACAAGACTATGCATTCCCAGTTGCTACTGCATATTTTCCCGCAACATGTGTAAGTTCTAGCATTAAAAAAAAAAATGCTTGATTCATTCTTCTACATTGATCTAGACTTTAACACTGAAGAGTTGAGTGTTTTCTTACTTCTGAATTCTACATTATATTTATTCAACATTTTATTGCACACAGCTTTTTTTTCAATTCTATGTAGTCTTGAATTCTACAAATTCAGCATACATAGTCTTTAATTCGATAAATTCCACATACATAGTCCTTAATTCTACATATAATTCTAAATATTTTTTAAAAATCTAACATATTCTTCAATTCTATGTAGTCTTTAATAATGCATAATCTACACTGTAAAAAAAAATTAAACTATTAGTCTTAATTCTACTGTCTTTTTAATGATACATAATCTTTTTATTTCAATATAGTCTTTATTTCTACATAGTCTCTCATTCAACATAGCCTAGACTGTTAAATTAAGTTTTAAACTAATATTTCAAAATAAATATTTCAGTTTCAAAACAGCAATAAACTACTTGCCTTTCATCTGGTACGATTCGGCCACAGAATGTAGCACCAGGAATCAAGTTTTCTGGAGCTGTGAATGTCACCCGCGGTCTTGGATGTGAACTTTGATCTCTTGAATAGCACACTGGTAAAAAAAAAATTAAATGAAGCTCAATGCATGACAAGTATTATAAATAATATATAATAAACAAGTTTTATAAATATGAAGTTTAAGACATATCAAGTTTAAGAAATATCAAGTTTTATAAATATCAAGTTTAAAAAAAATTGAAAGTTTTCAAAAATAAAACGTAACAAGAAGCCCTACAATATTTTAAAAGAAACTTTAGTCAGAAGCAATACATTTTAAAAAATGTTACTTTCAATAGTAAATAAAATAATTTGGATCTCAGTTCTTACTTTTAACTGCGTCTGCCATTACAATTACTTTTCAATCTGAAATTAACAAAAGTAAACAGAAAACATAAAGTCTTAAAATTAACTTCGTTATAATTTATTTTATTTCTTGGATAAATATGCAAAAACTCAATTTCTTAATACATTGAAATCAAACTAACTGGAAAAAAAAATTCAATCTACCAACCTGCAAAGTTTCTAGCTCCTAAGTAGAACTAATAACAATGTCTCAGTCATGATCTTCACATATGAACTTCACAACAACTTCAATCAAAAGTCATTGAGATGGTACACTTTGTTTAGTACATCTTGTACACAAAAGAGCTATTAATCAGCACTTAGACAAGCCAGACTTCTCTAGATAGGTGAGAATCTTAAGAAAAGAAAAAAAAATTAGACAGATCTTAACTTAAAATTCCCATAAATCTGCTTAAAATAATAATACATGTGACTTTTGAGTGTCTAACACTTCATAATCTGAAAAACTAAATTGTAATTTAGGAAAGCTGAAATCTTATTTTATATTTTATTAGATCAAGAAATTTTTCTTTTCATCTACTGTTTAATTTTACACCCTTAAAAGCCTAAATACATTTATATAATATAATTTTCTTGAAGTAGCCAACAGGCTACTACAGCTAACCTTTGGTAACCCGATATTTTATTCAATTAGATACCCTCCCCCCCTTTTCGTGGCTAGTTTGTCACTGCTCTATTTTGTATTTTTTTGTTTTTTTTTGTTTTAGTTTCGGGGGGGGGGGGGGGGTCTTTATGTTTTTTTTGAGATGAGGATCGAAAACTAAGATAAGAAGATAAGAGGATGCCATATTATAATGCCATACTCCATATATTCATGATTATATTATAATTTTTATATTATTGATTATTTATTGATACAATCTACTATTTATCTACTCTAACTCTTGTCTAATTATTATTAATAATATTGATCATACCTACTTCTCAGACTGAATCTTAATCTTGTCTATTAAAATATTCAATATTCTAATTCATATTGGCATTGCGCTTTTTAGTATTATAGCTATAATACTATTTCTATTTATTACTTTAATACTTACTTAGGCGCCTTAGAGTTATAATTATAAGTAATATAAATATATTTTATATAAGGGTCATATTCATATTAGTCATAACTCAATAACTGCCATAACAAGCTATAGTGCCTAAAGTTGAACAATTTTTGTAACATATATATTATATCTAGTCTAGATCCCTATTTACATTTTACACAGACGATTTATAATCTAGATCTAGACATTCTATATAGACAGAGTACCTCTGATCTGGATCTAGATATCTAGTACAAGATTCTTTCAATCCATGTTTCAATGTTTGGTCAATAATCTCCCTTACATATATTATTATTATTACGTAGCAGTATAGAGCTAGTAGTAGTAGAGCTATATAGACTAGTACTAGTAGGCCTATTTCTCGTGTATTTAGAATTCGGCAAACATGTTACTGAAACAGAATCACAGAACAGACTATGACTGCTAGGCGGGTTGGCCTATTCCAGGGGCATAGTTTGTGCCCACATATCTTTAATTTTTTTTTCTAAAATAAACTAAAAACTTGAGTAGGCTATACATAGCAGACAAATTAGAATGTCGATCTACTAGTAGATGAATGTACTTTCAGTTTTTGCCTGTGATGATGAAGACATATATTGCTTAGCCTACAATGAAAAGAAAATTCAAACCCTCAAATCTACACCCGGCAGAAAACGTCTTAGTAAGATGTGACAACTATAGCTTTGAAATTCACAGAACAATCAAAGAACAATATAGATCGAGGTTTATATGACTTGTGGCCTCAAAAGAGTGAGGTGTGATTACCAAACGTCTACAACACTTGAAAACGTATAAACGTAGGGCCTCCCTGCGTGCTTATTAAATCTCCCCGTTTCCAGTAGTAATAATCTTATGGACTCAATTATTTAAATTCTTTATTTAATTACTTTCTAACTCTTTGAAATACCGGTCAAGCACTATCTTGTAAAAATCTTTTTAATTATTATAGGCGTATTTTTACTTTATTTTTTTATTCCTTGATTATGATTATAGAAATGATTTATAGTCATCTCTGGCAAGATCGAGGGAAATAAAATTCATTGTATTCTCCTTGACAGTGTCCACTGAGGGCATTTCTGATAATGTGGTAGCCTAACGAATGATTCCAACTCAAGTGGTTTCAACTGTGGAAGTAGATCTCATCTTCATATGTTATAAAATACAGGTGTTACTTCAGAAAAGAAGATGATTACGTCCTATTATGGACCTAGTCATGTTAAATTCTGCATAGTCTTTGGTTTTCCTGGCTGGCTCAGGCAACCCATTCCATTCCAGAATGAGACAACATATGTTCCGGAAGCTCAAAATTGGAGCCAGTGAAATCTGCCCATGTGGAGTATCACCAGAGAATGCCGACCACGTTCTCCAAAACTGCTCTCTTTACCAAGAGGCCCGTAGAAGACATTGGCAGAAGAAGAAACCCATTCCATGCTCTAACAGCACTAGAAAAGAAGGAGCATTTGTACAAATTTGTCCAAGCGTATGGAATGAGGAATGTGCCTTTATCTTTGTGTCTTTCTCAGTATTTTATTAGATTTTGTTTTAGTATTTGAAGATTAATATGGTTCAGTGTTTTATGTATAATTGCTACTTTACTTTTCGAGTCTTCTCTCCTGAACGCTTTCTAAATTTAGTGATTCCAGCGAAGTAAATAGAGTCTTTAACCTTATAGACTCAATTATATAGATTCTTAATCTCTTTCCTACCCTTTGAAATACCAGTCAATCACTCGCTTGTCATCCACGTGTTGTTGTTATTATTATTATTATTATAGGCGTATTATTACTTTTTTTCCCTTGGTTATCATTATAAAAATAATTTACAGTCATCTCTGGTACTGCCAAGATCAAGAATTCAAGATTCGTTAGAGGGAAATGAAGTTCATTGAATTCTCCTTGGATATTTCTGAGGATATTTCTGGTGATGTGTAACCGAGTGATTCCAACTCCCGTGGTTTCAGCTGTGTAGGCCTATGTTGATTCTGGTTCAAAAGTAAATTTGTTCCCAAATCGGGTTATGTCACTGGTAAAATAGTAACTTCATTGTAGGCTACTGCGTTATATTTTATATGAATTTGTGTACAGAGAGCGTGAAAGTGTGAACACTAGTTATGGCTATTAATTTGACTGCTCTCTACATAGCTAGTTGGGAGAGCGGTGGTCGAATGGTTAAGCGCTTGACTTCCAAACCTAAGGTCCTGGTTTCGAATCCCGGTGAAGACTGGGATTCTGAATTTTGGGATTTTTAGGGCGCCTCTTAGTCCACCCAACTCTAATGGGTACCTGACTTTAGTTGGGGAAAGTAAAGGTGGTTGGTCGTCGTGCTGGCCATATAATACCCTGCTCGTTAACCGTTGGCCAAAGAAACAGATGACCTTATCATCATCTGCCCCATAGATCGCAAGGTCTGAAATGGAAAACTTTACTTTTTTTTTACTACATAGCTAGTAGACCGGCTTACTTGCTACATGGCTATTCATCATCATCATTCCTTGAGTTCCTTGTGGAACATAGGGCCTCGACAAAAACACGCCACTCTCCACTGTCTCTTGCTAGTTGTTGTTTTTTTTTTTTATGGCTTCCCAGCTTTTCCCGGTCCTCTCGGCTTCTTCTAGTACACTGCGTCGCCATGTTCTTTTTGGTCTTCCTCTACGCCTTGTTCCCTGGGGCTCCACTCTAAGGCCTGCCTAGCTCTGTTGTTGGTATCTTTTCTCAGGGTGTGACCAATTCATCTCCACTTCCTAAGATCTGCACTGTCACAGTGTTGAGTGTGTGAGAGTTATTAAATAGATTCATAGTTGTTATCAAAGCTCACCGATAGACTTGACAGAGACCAGACAAAGGTTAGGACAATGTCAGTTAGGTGTTTGTCTTGTAGAGAGACTGATATGTGGGTCGGGACAGACATTAGTAATGTTAGTTTAGGCGTAGGCTAGATACTCAGCCTATATAGAGTAGAGTTTGGGGCAGTCGGGGACAGCGCCATGTAGTGTTAGCAGGGGCGTGTGTCGTGTGCTAGGCGTTTTCTGGTGAACGACACATTCAGACATTGGGAGCAAGTCGCCGAGGCTGGCTCGCGATCTTGGCTCCAAGAGGTGTGAGTTGTTTGCCATAGACAACATGTAGGAACTAATTCTTAAGGACCAGGAGTGACAGTCTTAGTGACATTCTGACAGTCTGGGTAGCAGTCTTTAGCATGAGGCAGTCTAAGCGTAGAGACACTGAATAGATGTTAGCGACAGTGGCGTAGTCAGCAAGACAAAGAGCGACATGCAGTAATTGACATCAGATGACATGGACAGCGGTACTGAACTCTGATGCAGTCTGCGGCGTTGGGTCCAGGGCATGGAGGATGGAGTAGCCGTGGTGGTCTGATTGGCATGGGTGATTAATTGCTGTATTGTTGATTATGTCTTTATTGTTTATTATGTTAACAGATATCATAGTTTTATTAGTACATAGTATTGAAGCCACTTGTCTTATGTTATTAATTTTATGTTATTCATAATATATGTTTGTAGTTATCAATTCATTTCATCAATCTATCATTACATGTATTACATTATTTTACAGTGGCCATCGATGTCCTATTTAGAACAATAAATATTAGTTTTAATTAGAGAGTTTGACTTTATTATGAGTATTCATTATGTGGTCATTGATGTTGTGACATTGTTGTCATTAGTTTAATTTATATACATTCAAAGTAATTACACGCACCAAACGTGAGAATCATTGCTAGATGAAAGAGCCAAGATTATGAAGTGAGTGGGTTCGTGACATGCACCTCTATATTTTTCTGCCCACTCATCTCCCACAGTTTGGTGTTTTCTACTTTGTAGTACCGGTGTATCTTTAGGATATTTCTCAGGCATCTGTTGATGAAAGTCTGTACCTTTTTTTTGTTGTCGTTTCAGCAATTTTTTCTTTTGGTAAATACGTCTTTGAGGCCGTGCATGACAATGTACCATAAAATTTTGATCCAGATTTTAGATGTGTAATGTAGAAAATAATCGAGAAATATTCGCTTTTTATACTTTTGTGTGATTCTTTATTTGTTTTCATGAGCACTTATATTACAATAAATTCGTTTTTATCTTGTTGGGAATTGTTCGTATTCGGTCTCTCGGGAATGGATCGTACTCGGATAGTAATTTCACTCCAGGATATTTTTTTGATTTTGTACTGCCAATTCTTATTCAACTCTTTAGCGATGCCCACGGAGTGACAAATTCTGCTTTAAGAGAAAACGCATGATGCCCAAGATTCTCTACAGATAATATCTCCACATTTTCCACAGTTGATTATTTAAATCTTGAGCCTTGCTGTCATTATTGTTGCCCAGACATTCTTCAAGTTCCCTCCAAGCAAGTGATGTGTGGCTGAGAGGCTAAAACCACTTGTTGGTTACGGTTTGGTGAACTTACAAGGGGGCTTGAGTTCGAATCCCGTTTCTAGCATGGTTGTGTTTGCTGAGCGGTTGGGAAACCTTCTCCCTGATACCCCCTCCCCCACTGGTCCAAAAAGAGATTAGACCATTACTAATTAGTAATTTAAAAAAAAAACACTTTTATAAACGTGTCCATAAATAGTGCATTGAACAATGAAGTGACATCATGTAAGGATTTAAGATATTGTAAAAGTGAGCTGCCTTCAGAGATTTAAATAAATCTGGTCAAATGTGACTCCAGCTGGTCTACAGCTTACATTTCATTTAATTTAAGAAAGAATATAAGACATAACACATTTCCAAAACAAATAAATGTGTTTATTTTTATTTATGTACTTGTAATGTATAGTTTTACTGAGAAAGTTTGTCCTCAGTTTGATGCCCCCCACCACTTGATGCCTCGTGCGTCCCGCACCACCCGCACATAGCTAGTTACGCCACTGACTTTAAGTACTTTTGTTTTTTTTTTGTTGGTTTATTTTGAGGCCTATTCTTTTTCCTACTTCACTTAAAGCTGTGGCCTTTTCTTGCATATCATGTAGTTTCTGTGATAATAAGGCTATCTCATCAGCGAATTCCAGATCTTTCAGCTTTTGTGTAGAGTCCATTGGACCAATCCAATACTAGAAGTAAAAGAAGTGGTGAAAGTAGACATCCCTGTTTGTTTGACTCCTGTTGTGACTGGAAATTCCTCTGACAGCTTGCCACAGTGTGCTACTTGGCAGGTGAAACCATCATAAAGATTTTTTTATTGTTGTTATTATTTTTTTGGGATCCCGTAATGTCTCATTACTGTCCAGATAGATTCTCTTTCGATACTATCAAAGGCCTTTTCAAAGTCGACAAATGTTGCATAAAGAGGAGATTACTATTCGACACATTGTCCTACAATTATTCTGAGTGTTGCTATTTGGTCAGCACAAGATCTCCGGCCTGTTCTTCCCTACATGGCTATTAAATTGACTAAAATCGTAACTGACCTCTCGTTCACCCGTACATTCTGTCATCTCAAAACTACTGTTCACATATTCACACTTTCACGCTGTATGGTCACAAACTCTTAGGGAATATACTGTGGTACAATAAGGTTAATATTTTACCAGTGACAGACAGACAGTTTACTTTGAGAGCCTAGCAAACAACGCATTCAATATACCGGTATCCTAGTCCCGGGATGGCAACTTAATAAAGATCCAGTAGCCCAGTCCAAAACAAGATGCCACACTGTTCCACACACACACACACAAGGCCGTCATCAGTGTCCCATAAGCGTTAAATTGTAGGTATATTGGTGTAACTCGATTTTCAGTAATGGTCATGGTCTCATACATCGAAGAACCTTCAGACTCATAGTGAATAGTTCCTTGCCCACGCCTGTCTGCTGAGAGAAATGAGCTACTTCTGTGGTTAGAGGCTTCTTGAGGCGCCCACTTCTCCGATCAGTACTTTAAATGGAATTTTTCGAATATGATTTAGCAGATTTGCAACAGTACCACCCTTTGACGGGTCCATTTCTTTAATAATTGAATTATTTATTTTACGTAAATTGTTAAATCACTTCAACGTAATTGAATTAATCTTCACAAGAATACAAGTATTGCGTGCCGTCACTAGAGTTTCCCTTTGTTAAGCCTCAACGTTTGGAACCAAATATTCGTTATATGCTTCATTGAAGTTGAAAATTCATATCTTAGTTATTTTTTTTTAAATCGATGTGAGATCCGTTGGTTACTATAGGGCCTAACGAATATTTCTCTAGCCCATTGTATTATTTGTTTAATAGGCCTATCTACTGTCAGGCCAGCCGCCAGATATCCCCTTCTTTCTCTGGTCCAGAAAGGGGAGCGTTTTGAGAAAGCTAAAATAAAAACAATTGATAAAAATATTTCTAATCAAACAGATTTATTATTGTTCTTCTAGAATCTAGATCTATTACATGACTGATTTAAACTGATACAACTACGCTTAATATAACCTTTTTTAAAAAGTATTTTTTAAAATTATTATTTTCTTGTCGTTTTGTTTTTGTTTAATCGCGTTGCTAAGTTAGATCTACTTTCGTCGCCGTTCTTGTTGACACTAAAAATTATTGTTGTGCAAAAAAGTCGCAATAAGTAGCGCGTCTATGTGAAGGGATGTTAGGCTTGATTCATCTTTGACAGTGAATAAATGGATGCTCCCTTATCTGAGCCATTTATGTTTTCTCTGCCTGAAGAGTTTTTATTTTGTCCAACTTCGAAATGAAATTGTAAGTAGATTTTGCCAAATACAAATCTTTGACAATGTTAGATCTAGACCACACCGTTTCGATGAAAACATTCTAGATCTAAAAATGTAAACCGAAACTACGACATTCCTCATGAAAGCATGCATTTTTTTCTAAGTGAACTCGTTAAATCTAAGGTCAGGGCCAGGGCGTTGACAACAATTTTGAACAATGACAATGAACCAAGTGGACTGGTCGTAAACACACACACACTGTGACACATTGACACACGACACACTAACATTGTCTGTGTCACAGTTGGATTTAGATCTAGATATACTATAGTACTGTTCGATCTACGAGATATCACTGCAACACGGACACAGGTTGAGATGATCTAGATCTAATAAAGTACTCAGCAGGCTATATTCTATTACATCTCTAAAAATCTATCAAACTAGAATAGATCTTCATCTAGATCTGGTTGACTTTAATTTTTCTAGATCTAGAATATACTTCACATAGTTTATTCAACATTTGAATGTTATAGATCTATTGTATTAACAATCAAATATTTGAAGGCTTAAATTTATTGCAAAAAATTAAACAAAGATGGACTCAAATGAAACAATAGAAAGAAAAGAACATATGGTGTGTTCAGTCATCCGTTGCATGGAAACTGCCTGGAAAGAAGGAGAGTTAGTAGATCTTACAGTCACAGTTGATGCTTCTAAATTTGAATGCCACAGTTTTCTTCTTGGAGCTTGTTCTGGATATTTCCGACACATTTTAAAAAGTAATAAACAAGGCTCTGCCTCCAAACAAAAGCGTGTGACTCTGAAAGGCATTTCAGCTGATACATTTGGAATGATTCTAAGAGCCATTTATACTGGAGCTGACATAGTCAAAGAAGATAATATTGTGGATGTGTGGCGTGGTGCACACAAGCTTCATATCACATTCCTGGAAGAGGAATGTAACAGGTTTGCTCTGTGCCATATAAATCTGCGGAGTTATTCAAGCTTATACACTGTAGCTAATGAATTGAAGGTAACTAATGTTCTAATTGTCATCCAGGATTTTGTTGCTAAAAACTTTAACATTTTTAAAGATAGTGAACTTCTCCTACAGCTATCTGCTGATGAACTACTGACAATCTTAAAACATCCGAATTTATTGGTAAAGACGGAAGACTTTGTGATGGAAGCAGTATTAAAATGGATATCAACTGAGCCATTTTATTATACCTCTCCAAGAATTACACAAGATGTCAATGACAATAATCAAGCATCAACCAAATCAGGAAAGAAGAAAGTTGATAAGGATGCTTGTAAGAAAAATTTGAGCTCTGAGTTTAAAGATGTGTCTACAAATTCAGATAATGCAAAATCTAAAAAAGATGCCAGTGAGCTTAAAAGGGCAGAAGACAGACCATCCCAGAGTAGTGCAGAATCTGAGAGAGATGACGCTGCTCCTACAAGGCTGGATGAAGTTTCAAACAGTTCAGCAAAAAAATCTAAAAAAAGCGATGAAGTTTATACAAGTAAGTGTGACTCTTTGATCCCTTTGCTTCAGGCAACCAGAACTTGTCTGCTCAGCTCCCAGTACCTCAGTCGCACCTATTTAAATAAACATATATCTAGCAGCTCATTGGCTAGAGATATTATATTCAAAGCCACTCTGTATCGAACAGGCTACCAAGAACATGGTCAATGGCCGAATGCAGCTGTGCACAGAAAGTACAGCCCTTTTGAAAATGTTGGACTGCGTCTACGATCGGATGGCTTTTTTGAGGCCTTTTCATTTGAAAAAAGCGCCTGGCTTTTAAATACCATGCACCATCAATTGCTTATTACTGAAGCTCAGATAACAGTGTTCGATCAAGATCTGTATGCTGCTGGTTTGGACAATGTGATGGATACCACCTCTAATGTTAGCTTATTTGTCCTAAAAGGATTGAATTGGGTGAAACTATGTGACTTTCCAAACAGCACAAGCTTCAGGTTTGCAAGTCAAATCAACCTCTCATTTCAAACACCCTTCATTTCTCAAGTTGTAGAGAACTCAGTTTTAAACCATACATTGGGGAGAAATAATATTGATGAAGGGTCAGATACAGCAGCTACTGCTGAACCTCCAGTGATGGAAACGTCACCCATGTATGCCATCAACACAGGCACTGTCATGCCATTCGGAATGACAGTGCCACCTCCTGGTGTCCCTCCAATGATGGATACTTCAGCCATGTACGCCATCAACACAAGCATTGCCCCACCCTATGGAATCGCAATGCCACCTAATGCTTTAATTCTACCTTCACCATTTCCTCCAAACTATCCTCAACCTATCTATGTACCGAATACTTTTTTGTATTCTCAACCCCCTCCAAATCAATCTCCTGTTGCTGCTATACCAATGAACCAGCCACAGATCACCACTACAACATATGTTAGGTCACAAGGATCCACTCCAGCAAACGATTCATCATCAACCAATCTGTCGATAAGCCCTAGTCAGACCTACTCTGAAGATCCCAATAACTCTATGACAACAGAACAGACTTCCAAAAATACTAGAACAAAGCCTACATCCACACAGTCAGCTGATTGGATTTCAAGGAACTTTCATATAGTTTCCCTTGGCAGATATATATACTACATGAACAGCTTCACACATCTGGTGTTCAAGATAAGCCCAAGCTTTCCTGAAGAGCTATTAGAAATCAAATACTTCTTGGGCAATGAAAAAATTGAATACTTGTCTACATACGAGGAGCTGTTGCTTGTTTTCTGTTCAGATTTGGATGATAGTAACAAAACTGTGGTCTACTCTTTCAACACAAACACTGACCAGTCCAGTAAGTCCCACATTTTGGATGGACCTGCTCCTGGTTTGGTCACTTTCCAAGACGATATCAATAAATACATGCTGCAGAGTGACGGGACCATGTGGACATTGGCAAGAGAGGGGGACAGTGCTATAAACTTTGCCGTTCTTATCAAGTTGTGGGACTTTGATTTCAAACTTAATGGTGGGGTGTTCTACACTGGTGAACTCTACCTTCATGGACAAGGCATTTTGCACAACTTTCAACCAAAGTATCCAGAAGTCTTTAGTAAAATTCACATGTATGGTGAGTGTGATAAGGGCTCTAAGTTTGTACCTTTTATTATTCTAAGGAAATGCTGGGTACTTAGAGATGAATAGAGCTTTAGTTAACTGGATTACTTTTCAAAATGAAATATATTAAACTTTATTTGAATCAGGGCATAATAAATTTAGTTTCTGAAGAACTATTAATTAAGAATGAAAAAAAAGTGATACTTGTATTAATATGTAGCCAACAATAAAAATAGAGATGTTTATTAACAACACATTTGTTTGAACAAATAATAATTTTAGGAATAAATTTTAATATTAAATTACAATGAAAGAAAAGTATTTTGTTAATGTAGCCGACAATAAATGTTTATTTTCAACAAGTTTGCTATTCTTGTTTCACTACATAAGCAAAATAGATTGAGAGGGTCAGAGCTTGCATTGATAAAAGTCTCAGAATACCTTATCAGCTCAATCATTGTCAATAACTTTCCACTTTAGTCAAACACAACCAAATAAAATACTCAGGAAGACATTAAGGCACATTTATTCCATAAGCTAAGACTAATTCGTACAAAAGCTCCTTCTTCCCTAGTGCCATTATATCATAGGTTGTCTGAATCAGCCAGGAAAAGCAGTGACTCAGCAGAGTTAACATGCATGACTAGATTACTTCTTTCCCAGTAAAAAGCTTATTCCATTGACACACAACTAATTATTTATTTATTTATTAACCAGAATGGAGCTGTTTGGTGTTCTTTTCCAAAGAACATTATAGATAGGATATAAATCATGTTTTGTTAATGTACATCTGTTTCGAGTAATGTAGTGCATACTTTAAGAGGGTTTTGTTACATTGTAAAAAGCAGAAATAAGTTTTCATTTCTATATTATATTTAAAATGGTCTTCATCTGAGTTTCTTTTTTAGAGCTTTAGCATGATCATCCATAAAAGTTTTTTTTATGACATAATCTAGTTTTTTATATAAATATATTTAAATTATTGGTATTCCATTTATAGTTGTTTTTTTAATGGAGTTATGTTTTTCTATCAGTTAATGTCTAATAGTTTTTTTTTAAATATAGTTTTTTTTACATAATTTCTTTCTTATACTGAGTTAAATTGTCTGAAACTTTACCAACACTGCCTTGATATCATCTGCAAATGTTTGATACAACCTGAATGTGTAAAGGAAGTACATGTCTGGAGAGTCCTAATATCAAGAGTCTAAAGAAAGAAGGCAGGCCTTAAAGGTCAAGAGAGTTGGTGTACAGGTCTGGATGTAACCATAACCTTATTTTCAGTCATACACATTTGCCAGCTTGACCAAATTAGCTTTTGAAAATGTTTAATTTCAAATTCAAATGTAATTTAAATTCAAATTTAAAGTAACTTGTTTTTCATAAGGAAATTAATGAAGTTTAGTACATGATATCAAGTGATATGAATCACAATAATCTGTATAATAGCATAAGTATTAGTGTTGCCAGGTTGGCCTTTAAATTTATTAGCATGATTGTTCAGAAATTATGTTGACTTTCAGCACAGTAGCAACAGACTTGACACATTATTTAAAATAGATTGGATATGAGATTGGAATTTTTTAAAATAGCCTTTAACTACCATTCATTTACCCATTAACAGATCTTTAGACTATTAAAACAGGAGTAAAAAAAAAGCTGCACTTAAAGGTTAAAAAGAGAAGTCAAAATAATCCACATTTATACCTATATTTGATTGGTGTATTTGAAGTTGCCCACATAATGTATAATTCAATATTTTCTAGGTGATAGGACTTATGAAACTTTCTTAAAAATGTAGCTTATTTTTTTCCTCTGATTATGTGCAATTAAGAAAAAGTGTCACCTTCATGAAACATGGTCACTTATTGATTTAAGTCATTGGTGAAACATAGTCACTTATTGATTTAAGTCATTCATGAAACATGGTCACTTATTGATTTAAGTCATTCATGAAACATGGTCACTTATTGATTTAAGTCATTCATGAAACATGGTCACTTATTGATTTAAGTCATTCATGAAACATGGTCACTTATTGATTTAAGTCATTCATGAAACATGGTCACTTATTGATTTAAGTCATTCATGAAACATGGTCACTTATTGATTTAAGTCATTCATGAAACATGGTCACTTATTGATTTAAGTCATTCATGAAACATGGTCACTTATTGATTTAAGTCATTCATGAAACATGGTCACTTATTGATTTAAGTCATTCATGAAACATGGTCACTTATTGATTTAAGTCATTCATGAAACATGGTCACTTATTGATTTAAGTCATTCATGAAACATGGTCACTTATTGATTTAAGTCATTCATGAAACATGGTCACTTATTGATTTAAGTCATTCATGAAACATGGTCACTTATTGATTTAAGTCATTCATGAAACATGGTCACTTATTGATTTAAGTCATTCATGAAACATGGTCACTTATTGATTTAAGTCATTCATGAAACATGGTCACTTATTGATTTAAGTCATTCATGAAACATGGTCACTTATTGATTTAAGTCATTCATGAAACATGGTCACTTATTGATTTAAGTCATTCATGAAACATGGTCACTTATTGATTTAAGTCATTCATGAAACATGGTCACTTATTGATTTAAGTCATTCATGAAACATGGTCACTTATTGATTTAAGTCATTCATGAAACATGGTCACTTATTGATTTAAGTCATTCATGAAACATGGTCACTTATTGATTTAAGTCATTCATGAAACATGGTCACTTATTGATTTAAGTCATTCATGAAACATGGTCACTTATTGATTTAAGTCATTCATGAAACATGGTCACTTATTGATTTAAGTCATTCATGAAACATGGTCACTTATTGATTTAAGTCATTCATGAAACATGGTCACTTATTGATTTAAGTCATTCATGAAACATGGTCACTTATTGATTTAAGTCATTCATGAAACATGGTCACTTATTGATTTAAGTCATTCATGAAACATGGTCACTTATTGATTTAAGTCATTCATGAAACATGGTCACTTATTGATTTAAGTCATTCATGAAACATGGTCACTTATTGATTTAAGTCATTCATGAAACATGGTCACTTATTGATTTAAGTCATTCATGAAACATGGTCACTTATTGATTTAAGTCATTCATGAAACATGGTCACTTATTGATTTAAGTCATTCATGAAACATGGTCACTTATTGATTTAAGTCATTCATGAAACATGGTCACTTATTGATTTAAGTCATTCATGAAACATGGTCACTTATTGATTTAAGTCATTCATGAAACATGGTCACTTATTGATTTAAGTCATTCATGAAACATAGTCACTTATTGATTTAAGTCATTCATGAAACATGGTCACTTATTGATCTAAGTCATTCATGAAACATGGTCACTTATTGATCTAAGTCATTCATGAAACATGGTCACTTATTGATCTAAGTCATTCATGAAACATGGTCACTTATTGATCTAAGTCATTCATGAAACATGGTCACTTATTGATTTAAGTCATTCATGTAACATGGTCACTTATTGATTTAAGTCATTCATGAAACATGGTCACTTATTGATTTAAGTCATTCATGAAACATGGTCAGTTATTGATCTAAGTCATTCATGAAACATAGTCACTTATTGATTTAAGTCATTCATGAAACATGGTCACTTATTGATTTAAGTCATTCATGAAACATGGTCACTTATTGATTTAAGTCATTCATGAAACATAGTCACTTATTGATCTAAGTCTTGCACAAAATAAGTTAAAAGCTTGGTTAAAATTAGTGAGTGATATTTTGACAAGTGTACAATAAGAGCTTATTGAAAGCACATTTTTAAAAAGTTTTCATAACAAATAGACTTCCAGGAACTGAACATTTTACATTTAATATTCTTGACGGCTGAGCATGTTGCTTTGCTTTTTGCTGATCAATGACTCCGAAGATCTACATTAAAGGAAGCATCACTTGATATTTTACTGTAAAATTACTTAAACATTGTACTTTATTAGTATCAACTGATATGACCAGTCTTTTAAAGACATTTGTCATCTAATTATTGTAGTCAGTATGATTAAGATAACTTTATCTGCAAAGATGGTATGCTTGTTCAACTGTGTACACGAAATAAAAAAAAAAATCAATTAGCCAATGCAATGTGTACATATTATATACAAAAATAGACTCTATAGTTGATCATGTTTAAGTCTTGCAAGCTCTATTGAACTGGTCAATTTCAACTCTTTACAGAATATATATTTTTTCAGTTGGGGGGGGGGGGGTGAGGGGGTGCAATTGATTTGTATACCCAGACCAACTTTGTCAAACTCTATTATTTTGACAAAAACTTTCTAAATTTCACACTTGCAATTTTCAACATTTAATACTGTTTTTTCTTTCTTATTATTCTTTCAAATTATCTGATCAGTTAACATGTGTATCATATTTTGTAAAATGTTACATTTCGTAGGCTATTATATTAAACTAAAAACATTCTATCAATTTAAACTAAGAATCAATTTGTACCAAAGATCTGATTTATTCTCTTTAGTGCTCTACACATTCTGCTGATTTCATGTATTCCCAACAATTTTTTCTATTTTTGTAGCATGCTTTTTTTTTTCCTTTTTCTATTTGGATATGTTTCAAGAAATTGTTACATTTTATTTTTCTATCTTGAAAGTTTTGTTCTAATGTGTTAACCGACATTTGTTTTTTTTCACAAGTAATTTATTTGTAAACAGATTTTGTGTTCAATAAAAGACAGCTTCCTGAAGTAATGTTTATTTTTTTTTTTTTATTGCCAGTGTGGTAACAGTGGAAACTGTTGTTTTATAATTTGTAAATCTAAAAATGATTGAGCATTATTTAAAATCAATTCTGAGAAAATTCAAAAGAAAAAACGCAAAACAGGATAAAATGCATTTCAATTTAATACTTGCAACATGCACAAAATTCAATGCAAACTAAAACTTAAACATAGAATCAGATTGTTGATCATGTGAGAGGAGACATTGAATTTAATTACGACATGAGAATGTGAAGAATGAACAAGAACACTCGGCGGCTATTGAAGAAATCATATGATGAGAAGCAGCACACTTCTCACCTTTCTTTAAACATTTTCAATTTGCCTTCTTTGTGATTACATCCACACTCTATTATAAAAACAAAAACTTAGAAAAAAAATTAATGCATATCACATTTTATTTTTATAAAGTTACTGACATTACTCTGTTGGTTTCCACTTAGAGTAAGGGAGAAAAAGAAAGGAAAGCAATATAAAGAAATGTTGAGATGTAATGCAAACTGGAAAGTAAAGAATTTCCAAATAGACAAAATATCTAAGATGCCGTTTTGAAAGATCAGTTTCTAACTTATCAAAATCACTAAAAGTGCACAAAATTTATTATTTTTTTAAAAAATACTTTGCTGCTTATGAATGAATCCTATTTCCGTAGACTGGATGCACAAAAAAAAAACTTGGCATAGATTCACATTTTTTGTACAGCTTCAATTAAAATATAATAATTAATATAATCATTCTTTAGAATGAAGTCTGTTGCATTATGTAATGGAAACCGAGATGAATTTGCAACTTAAATTTTTTTTAATCACATTTCAATCAGATTAGAAATTAAAAATGCAGAAAAAAAAAACAATATCATAAAACCTAAATAAATTTAGTTTTCTAAATCAAACACAAACATTTTCACATACAAACACACAAAGAACAGATAACCAAATGTAACATTTCATTTAAAATCAAAATGTTCAGTTTATTAACTGCTGATAAATGTAACATATGAATAAATCAACGTAACTCCAATACCGTCAAACAAGAAAATTAAAAACATAATAGCCCCTACGATAAACAATTAAACGTGTGACATTCTAAGGGAAATGACCGAGTAGTTGTCATGACATGCTAACACGTTTATGCAGATGTTTTCCTGGCAATGCAAAACAGAAATTAAAACACAGTACACCACTAAAATACAGCTAGATTTACTAGTATTTTAATTTCATTCTGTTTCTACATGGGGAACAACAATAAGTATTTTCTTTGTGTGTAACTTTAGGATAAAACAACACTTTTTTATGCTAGTTAACTATTTTTACTTTAAAATGTGCCAAGTTGAATGTTCTTCTAAACAAATACTAGCAGTTTTTTTTTTAATTATTTTTCTACGTTTGATTAAAATTATTTCTATGAGACCCAAGAAAAGGAAACTGAACATTTCAATTCAATAGTAAATATTGAAAATATTTTTAAAATATAAACTTTTCACTTAAATGCACTCATCAGAACACGATATGAGAGAATCTGATCAATTCAGAACTAGCATAGGTCCCTCTACTCAGTAATTCATTAATGCATTTACAAAATCTAAAATAAACAAATTATTACCCTTTCTTTCCCTCCTCTCTTGTTTTTTTTCATTAATAAAATGTGAACTTTATGACCGTTCATTGCATGGGTCATGGCTTCGCTTAATGCCAGCATACATTATGAAAACATTTCAAGATAAGTGTAGCACTAACATGCTACCAGGTGAAGCAACTTATCGATCCTTTCTCTTTCTTGCACTGGCTGAAGAAGAGGACTTATCATCATTTCTTCGGTCTTGCCTTGACCTGCCGTCAGCGTCAGCCTTCAGAGTGAATGCATCTTTCATCTCATACCAGGACTGAATCAACAGGAGAGCTGGCACAACAACCCAGATTCCATTCATGAGTATCAGATAGATCCAGAGATACAAGAATGAACTTGTGTTTAGGTTCTTGTTGCCGCTCAGCCATTCAGGGCAGAAGGTCATCCAACCTGAAATGCATTACGTCACACATATAAATAATCAAACACATGATGAAACTCAATTAATATTGTTTTTTAGTAACTCCTGCATGGAAAGACCTGCTATAATTTTTATGTTGTGTTATGGCACAATTAGGAATTAATTATTTGTTTCGGAAATAGGGGAAGTTTTGACCTAGAGACAATGAAGTGACTAGTAAAAACAAGACTAGGTTTTAGACAGAGCGAAATATCAGCCGATGTAAACAAACCACTTAGAGCCTTAGAGATAGGAAGCTTGTTATGAACGTAGAGAGTTAGCTGACATTCGGTGGTTCCCTTCATTACTATTAAACTTCTTGTTCGACATTTTGTACCAGCATTGACTAACTTATACTGATTGTTTGGCCTTGCATTGACTAACTTATACTGATTGTTTGGCCTTGCATTGACTAACTTATACAGATTGTTTGGCCTTGCATTGACTAACTTATACTGATTGTTTGGCCTTGCATTGACTAACTTATACTGATTGTTTGGCCTTGCATTGACTAACTTATACTGATTGTTTGGCCTTGCATTGACTAACTTATACTGATTGTTTGGCCTTGCATTGACTAACTTATACTGATTGTTTGGCCTTGCATTGACTAACTTATACTGATTGTTTGGCCTTGCATTGACTAACTTATACTGATTGTTTGGCCTTGCATTGACTAACTTATACTGATTGTTTGGCCTTGCATTGACTAACTTATACTGATTGTTTGGCCTTGCATTGACTAACTTATACTGATTGTTTGGCCTTGCATTGACTAACTTATACTGATTGTTTGGCCTTGCATTGACTAACTTATACTGATTGTTTGGCCTTCCATTGACTAACTTATACTGATTGTTTGGCCTTGCATTGACTAACTTATACTGATTGTTTGGCCTTGCATTGACTAACTTATACTGATTGTTTGGCCTTGCATTGACTAACTTATACTGATTGTTTGGCCTTGCATTGACTAACTTATACTGATTGTTTGGCCTTGCATTGACTAACTTATACTGATTGTTTGGCCTTTCGCCTGTGTTATTGGATTTCTCTGATAGTCACCTCCGGTTGGTTATTTGCATTAGACGCCACGCAAGCACCTAGCAGTTGTTTATTTTTCTGTCAGTATTTCATTTTCATTTCTTATAAATGAAAACAGCCGTTGAAAATCTAATATCACCATTGTCTTATCTTGGGAATTGTTGCAACAGCTACTTATAGTCTTTTGAAATTTGTAGGTGACCAAGTTACTGAAACAAGGTTTGGAGATTTGTGGGCAGTAAGGTAGAGTGGCATGACTGCTAGGCTACCTATCAAGGGGAAAAAAGTCCCAACTCAGGCTTAGCTGGATTCGCAGTACGGACATCTTCTCCTAGAAAGCCCCTCCCTTCACATGTCCATACAAAGTTTTGGACTGTTGCGCATTGAGCATATGTTATGCAGCATGCTAACTCACAAATGCAACGAATAGCAAGGATGTCACCATGTGTGTCTGTAAATTATATATCAAGCATCAACTATCAGATTTTTATCAAACACCAATCCGGAGTGTTACCTGGCTAAATTTGCCATTTTTTTTTATTATATAGCCATGTTTAATGACTAGCTTGTTATTTTGATATAGTTTTAGTTCCATTGCATACATTTACATATATACTGTCAAACTATTATTGAAATTTTTTATATATTTTTTTGCTCTTCTAAGTAAAAGTTAAACAACACATATCTTTTTATGTTTTATGTATTTTACTGTTTAAATATTCATTACTTCCAAAGCCAATGAGTGAAACATATTTTATGCTTTAATTATGTTTTGCTAATCATCAGGTGGAAGTCCAGCCCAAGTAAGTGAAGAGTTAAGTTCCCCTTTCAGACTTTGTGATCTAAGGGGCAGATGATTATATAGGTCATCTGTTTCTGTGGCCCACAGTTAGCAAAGGTATTATGTGGCCAGCCTTTACTTTTCTGCAATAATTTCAGGTACCTATTAGAGCTGGGTGGACTTAGAGGCACCCCAAAGATCCAGAAATTTAAAATCCCAGTCTTCACTGGGATTCAAACTAGGGGCCCTCAATTTGAAGCCAAGCGCTTTACCAGTCAGCCACCGTGCCTCCAGGTCCAGCCTAATCTTACAAGTCAAAACTGTTTAGGAATGTAAATAGAAATAAAAATATTGAAAATAATTGAAATTTCTTTATCCTTTCAAAAACAAGTAATTATTATCACTGACCTCCATACAATTCACAAACACACAAAACGACTTGTGCGAAATGACGGTAGTAGCCTTTTGTCATAATGCCAGCAATGACCACCAAACACAAGAGACCATCCAGGACTACTGTCAAAATCTCTAATGATACGATTGTAGGATCGGAGTAAAGCCATCTTGAGTCTGCTTTTCCATACTCTTTCCCTGAAAAACCAAATCTCAAATGAAACAATCCTATCTCTATTGAAATAATCTTATTTCTATTCAAAAAATCTTATTTCTGTTGAAACAATCTTATCTCAACCAAAAACAAATAACTTAAATTGACTTGTTAGTTTGGGACGTTCCTTTACGATTGATGATTATTTCATGTCCTAGCCCAAACGTCCTGCAGGACTGCAATGGGTAGGCAGTAGACTAGGGTTGCACCTGGGATCATCAAGACGTCAGCCACGAACACATGCCACACAACCAGGCCAGAGGCATAGCTAGGGTTGGGGGAGGTAGGGCCCCCAAATGAGTGTTTTTTCCATTAGATATTAAATATTACACAAAATGCAGGGCCCCCAAAAGAGGTCAAGCCCCTCCGGCACCCCAAATGATGGCAAATTCCTAACTACGCCACTGGACCAGGCATATAAATATCTTTTGAATTGAAGAGCTGATCAACAACTATTAAAACAATAACAAGACATAAACACTTACAAAGTAAACTGAGGGTGCTCTCTGACGCATTGACACTTCCAGCCAAGGAGAAGATAACAAAAGGTCCCTCCTAAATAAAAAAAAAAGTATTAATAAACATTTTAAAATGTGTGAAAGTGTTGCCTATTGCTGTGTAATTTTTTATTTTTCTTTGTTAGTAAATCATCATTTTCAAACTGTGGTCAGCACCTCCTTAGACACAGATGGGGTTGTTAGAGCAATGTCCTAACAAGGAGGGAAAAATCGGGGAGGAAGAGGGGGAACAAAGCTGTAAATTTACTTTTCAAGGGACAAAAATAAAATTTCATTTTAGATTTAAATCCAAATTTAATAATAATAATTATTTTTTAATTTATAGAGCGCTGTTAGCAAACCAAAAAAAATTTGAATATTAAGTCACAAGTAAAATGACATGTTAAAAAAAAAATTTTGATTTTTTTTTTTAAAGATATCCTTTCATCTTCTAATTGGGACTTTAGAAATGTATATATATACCATTTTTTTGCAACAGGCATTCGCAAACAATATTGGCTCAAAGAATATATTTCAAAACATCTTTACTATCACATTCTTCTCAACTTTCTAATGACAGAGCAGTCGATTTTCTATTGAATGTCATACATCATTATGCTGTCGAATTCGGTGTGATTAAAAAAAAAAGGGTCAGGCTCATAAAGATAATGACGCCCAAAACAAATGTATGTGTGCTAAATTTTGTTTTCCTCAAATGTCTCATATGCATAATAGTGTTAACCAGTGCTGCCTCTATTCTTAATTAGACCTACTTTGCCTTGCATATTATTTTTACTAAGATAAACAGTTTGCTTTAGACACCTGCAGAATGCATTTTCAGCTCTGATGAAAAGAAAACACATGACATGAAAAAAGGCCTATCTCATCCCATTTTATTTTAACCTTCTTAGCAATGAAAGAAAAAGTACATTAAACAGATGCAGAAAGAATACATTTCTGAAAAGCAGAAAAACTACTGGCTTCCAGACCCCTATAGTATATTAGATGGGCAGCCGGGGGAGGAGGGACCTGCTGCCTTTCCAATACTAAGTCAAGAAAGAACCTTTACTAGTATGAGAAAAAAATGTTAAATCATGTATGAAAGAAATAAAAGTTAAGTTGAAATGAACATTCATTACAATATTACATGAACTGGGATTCTTTAACAAATTCTAAATACATGCAAGAAAAGCAGAATTAAAAAAATAAGAACCAATGTGAGAGCCTTTAGTGCTCCATTGGGGGGGGGGGGGGTAGTTAAGCGCTTGGCTTCCGAACCTGAGGTACTGGGTTTGAATCTCAGTGAAGACTGGGATTTTAAATTTCTGGATTTTTAGGGGCACGGGAGTCCAATCAACTCTGATAAGTACCTAGTTGGGAAAGTAAAGGTGGTTGGTGGTTGTGCTGGCCACATGACACCCTGCTAGTTAACCGTTGGCCATAGAAACAGATGACCTTAACATCATATGCACCACAGATCACAAGGTCTGAAAGGGAAACTTTTATTTTAGTGCTCCATAGACACACTTTTCTTTTAGGGGAGCACATCGTCATTGTTAAAAGTTTTAAAAACACTACAGTAGATTATTTTGTCAACAATATTACATTATGTGAAGTCCCAGTTAGCAGTTAAGTATTTAAAATAATGTAAATTTTTTAAACTTTAGGATCTAGATTCTAGACTAGGACTAGGCCATGACTAGATTCTAAATCTATACTTTACTTATACTGAATGGATCTACTAATCTTAGATCTACTATCATCGAGTCAATCTAGACCCATGACAAGATAGATCAAGATTTAAGACAGAGTCTATATCTAGATCTAGATTAGATTTTTTTCTTTATTCAATAATTCTTGATTCTACGGTAACCTTAAACTCTTAAACTTACCAATAAGAAATGCGTTAAAGCGTCGTATACCATCCAGGTAAGAACCCATCGTTCAATTGAGCGCACATTTTTACCAAGAACAAAATGCCCTAATACAACAGATAACGTTGCAAACAAGGCGCACGATGCCAGCGAGACTAGAGACACTGTTTCTATTGCCATTGCAACTAACAAGATGTTACTGTTAGTAAAATAGTTAGATAAGTTGCTTTGAGCAACCGCTAACTGCTACCGGCTAGTCTCCAGTGCAATCCGTATTTTTATTTTATTTTTCCGGTAAACATTTTATGTTGCTAACAACCATAGACATATATATATATAAATATATAGATCTAATTATCTATCGATCTTTATTATATGTTAATCACATTTCGAAAATGAACACAAATTTCTTTCAAAACATATCCGTTAATTTATTTATTGTAGATATAGATAAATAGGCCTATAGATCTACGTTACTCGGATTTGATACGCAGCGCAAATCTAAACGTAATTAATTGGCAAAATTAATAGATATTGAATATTCGTATTAGACTTATTAGATCTAGATTTACAAATGATTATGACCAAAAGAAAATCCGCTGCCCAGGACAAACGCAGACGATGACAAGAAAATCTAAGTCGACCACCTGCGGACAATGGTTAGCCTATGCTTGCCCTGGATGTGGCCAAATATGCAGGTCACAGCTGGGGCTGCGCATCCACGGGAAATACTGCACTCCTCACTAATCTTCGGACTAGAAGATAAACCTTATTATGACTAAATGATAAATGCGTAGGATATAATCTAGGGGCGGACTGGCTATATTGGCATTAGGGCAAATGTACCCAAAATGGGCTGGTAGGGCTACGAAAGAGCCGTATGGATGCCACGCATCAAATTGTTTAAGTTTTTATAAAACATTACAAAAAGGCCCTCTGAGCGTTGTGTTTAGAAAAAAAAAAAACTTTCACAGACTCTACAGTGTAATACGATTTTAATGTAACACATTTTCCCAATATTGTGATAGCCTTCATCCGTAGATATTGCTACTAGTTAGCTTCATCCTTTTAGGGCCTACTCATTTAGCAATTAAAAAGCAACATAATTTAAGGCCTATATTTGTAGGCCTATAGAGATTTAGAGTTCACTGTATGCATGCATATCGATACATTGTCAAACGTAACAGAATGACTTTGAGGACAGGTAGGCTTAGAATTGGATGGGCCGGATTGTGTAGAAATACCCGGGCCGAACTAGACTAGATAATTATTACCATATGCCATAATGAGAAAATAAGTATAATTTAATTTAACCTATATAGTGCTATTAACAAATAATCAATGCGTCATAAGAAATTAGCGTGCAAGGGCAAACTATAATCTAGATCTGAATAAGTTTGAACAATAATATATCATTATTATAGCCATCGACCCTTACAAGCGTAGGGCCTATTTAGGTGCCGTATCCATTCCATACACTAGGAAAGAAAGCGGTCCTATCAAAGAGAATAAGAAATGAAGCTAGAGAATATAGGCCTATTACGTCACTTCTTGTAATAATGATATAAACCAGGGGCGTAGCAAAAGAAAGCTTTCATCGTTTGGGGGCCCGGGGGCTTGACCTCTTTTGGGGCCCCTGCATTTTGAGAAATATTTAATTTTTATTGTAAAAAAACACTCATTTTGGTGCCCCCCCTCAAGTGTGGGCTCGGGGGATTTTCAAAGTCTCTCCCTCCTCCCCCCATCCTAGCTACGCCACCGATAAACACAACACAGAGGCGGCCTTAGCAGTACGCGGGGCCCAGGGCGAGTGTCAGACGCGGCCCAGGAGCCGTAAGCGTAGAATATATATACTGTACCACAGGGGTTCTCAACCTGTGAGTCGCGACACCCTTGGGGGTCGATTGACGATTTGCCAGGGGTCGCCTAAGACCATCGAAAATATGGATTGGTATTGTCTACTCTTCTGTTGCTGTATGTGTGAGTGTGTGTGTGGGGGGGGGGTCGCGGCAGAGTGGGGGATTGTAAAAAGGGGTCGCCGAGCTTAAAAGGTTGAGAACCGCTGCTGTACCACATTACGCTAACGGGCTCGTCCGCTTCAATGCTGTAGTAGATCTTATATAGGTAATGTTACCAAACATATAGTACCTTGCCTAAGTAATGTTGGTTGCTAACGGCCATATTATTGACAACAATATGTAGGCTACTGTATTGTAATTGTTCTGCATGTGTTATTTTGCTTGTAAGATTTTGTTTCTAGTTTGAAGGCAAGGCCGGCTTAGGCCGATTTTACCGACTGCTCCGAATTGGGCTCCGCGCCTGGCAGGGGCCCCGCAATTTGCATTTATCATATCACTATCAGTCTTGTCACAGACTTTTTAAGATGTAGAACTTAAAGGATTAACATATTTAGTGTATCGTACGATTGACGTTATTTTAATTGACCCGCTGGCGCCTATTGCTTTTGAGTTTTACAATAATATTGCATGTTGTATAATTAATGTTGATATAAATTATATTATTTTTATTCACGTAAAATTCGCCAGGAGACAGCCAGGGGAAATAAGATCATGTTTAGTCATGATAAAGTCGAGTAGAATCGTGAAAAAGAGAATAGCCATATTAAAAGAGAAAAAGATTTGACTTGATCTTGTTTCACACACCTGTCGTGAAAACGACTTGGATTCTATAAAATGTGATTTTGTATCGGGAAGGGAGGTAAGCCACATCGTACCACCCAATAGCTAGTAATTTCCCTTTTATGTGTTACTGGTATTAATAGATTATGAATAAAATGAATGACAGGCCCACGGATTCCTAGGATGGAGAAGCTAAAAATAAATAGCACAAATGATGAGATTTCCTAAAAAACAAAAACGAATAAACAGATCTACGACAGTCAAATTACCGACAAAAAGTTCAAGATATTCAATATGTAAAGAAAAAGAGAGATAACTGGACGAACGTATAACCCGGTAACACTCGTGAGCAATGAGCACTGTAATTTCAGACAATTTGTTTTCTATTTTTTTTTTTTTTTTTAGATCTAAACATTCTAATGGCGTTGATAATTACGGCCCATATATTTCAAATCATTTCAAATCAAATCATTTCAAATCATTTCAAATCAAATCATTTCAAATCATGTAAGACCTAAAAAATCTTTAAAAATAAAGCTTAAAAATTAATAAGGTTAGGGGCTTGAAAACTAAATCGCTTTTTTTGACATCATAAATAGACCAAGAACGATATCCATGGCTTTTATTTGTTCTGCAAAAGTTAATTGACCATTGTCTTGTAAGGGTTAATTGACCATTGTCCTGTAAGGGTTAATTGACCATTGTCTTGTAAGGGTTAATTGACCATTGTCTTGTAAGGGTTAATTGACCATTGTCTTGTAAGGGTTAATTGACCATTGTTTTGTAAGGGTTAATTGACCATTGTCTTGTAAGGGTTAATTGACCATTGTCTTGTAAGGGTTAATTGACCATTGTTTTGTAAGGGTTAATTGACCATTGTTTTGTAAGGGTTAATTGACCATTGTTTTGTAAGGGTTAAGGCTAGACACATTTTAAACTCAGGTGGACTTAACAACAGCCTATGCAGAACCTTTTGTAAGACTACTCGTCCCATGGACTACAATGAAAGTCTGGGTGTTGACTTCTTATGCTATTATTCCATTGAATCAAACCTAAGATTTACTTGCGCTGATAAAAAAACGCGGGGCTTACAATGTAGACTTTAAAAATGTATCTCTAGATCTAAATCCTAACTTATCACAGAGAGAGAGAGAGAGAGAGAGAGAGAGAGAGAGGAATTACAGCAGTTATACGCGGGACTTACAATGTAGACTTTAAAAATGTATCTCTAGATCTAAATCCTAACTTATCACAGAGAGAGAGAGAGAGAGAGAGAGAGGGAATTACAGCAGTTATACGCGGGACTTACAATGTAGACTTTAAAAATGTATCTCTAGATCTAAATCCTAACTTATCACAGAGAGAGAGAGAGAGAGAGAGAGAGAGAGGGTGAATTACAGCAGTTATACGCGGGACTTACAATGTAGACTTTAAAAATGTATCTCTAGATCTAAATCCTAACTTATCACAGAGAGAGAGAGAGAGAGAGAGAGAGAGGGTGAATTACAGCAGTTATACGCGGGACTTACAATGTAGACTTTAAAAATGTATCTCTAGATCTAAATCCTAACTTATCACAGAGAGAGAGAGAGAGAGAGAGAGAGAGAGAGGAGAGAGAGAGAGAGAGAGAGAGAGAGAGAGAGAGAGAGGGAATTACAGCAGTTATACGCGGGACTTACAATGTAGACTTTAAAAATGTATCTCTAGATCTAAATCCTAACTTATCACAGAGAGAGAGAGAGAGAGAGAGAGAGAGGGAATTACAGCAGTTATACGCGGGACTTACAATGTAGACTTTAAAAATGTATCTCTAGATCTAAATCCTAACTTATCACAGAGAGAGAGAGAGAGAGAGGGAGAGAGAGAGAGAGGGAATTACAGCAGTTATACGCGGGACTTACAATGTAGACTTTAAAAATGTATCTCTAGATCTAAATCCTAACTTATCACAGAGAGAGAGAGAGAGAGGGAATTACAGCAGTTTTTCTCATTGTCACAATATCCCGCTGATGCTTCGCTGCGCTTTTCCTTGCAATCAATTTCAAAATAATATGCCTACTATCTTCACGATTCCTCTTAGCGAAGCACAATTATTACGCGATGGTAACCATGGTAACAGCCACAAATTTTCTACTATTGACTTGGATAATCCCTGCAGAAAACTACATCCTTGGAGTAATGTGACAGTACCCTCCCCTTCTCCTGCCAGACAAATCAATGAACCCACCCCCCTTTTAACATTTCTTTGCATTCAGTTCCTCTTAAGACGTATTGCAGACTCAAAAAAAAAAAAATAATAATTCTAGCAGACGCTCGTTATTACCTCCCTTGGATGCTCAATGCACGGTCGACCTACACAAGACACGATAAGAAGCCATGTTGCCAACTTAACCAATCTTCCGTGAAAAGTGTAAGATAACTTTTTTTTTTCTTTTAGTAGCAATAGATGGCCACGAGCAGGGGCGGACTGTGTGTCGAAATCGGCCAAGGCATTTCTTTACAATCCGGCCTATAAATTGTTTATCATAATGATATAAGATAAGATAGTATATAAGATAATATAGACCTAATGTTGCTTTTTAGTTTTTAAGTGGATGAAAGCTACAAGAATGTATTTAAGTAAATTGCGATCTATTGGGCGTGGGGTATCATGTGGAATTCAACGACCAACTGCCTTCACTTTTCTCCAACCAATGTCAGGTACCCGAAATTAAAAAAAACACAGTCTTTAACAGGATTTGGAAGCCAAGCGCCTTACCAATCAGCCAACGCGCCTTTTGTCTACGAATGTAGGCTAGTGCATTATTTCGGAAAAATGTGTTAGATTAAATTAATATTTCACTGTAAAAAGATTTTTTTTACTCTATTAAAAGTCACTTTTATAAGATACTATAAAACTTTAATTTAGTACGTGTCATAATGACATCTATGAGGCTCTTTAGATGGCCCTACCGGCCCTGCCGTCCCACCGAGGAATTTGCCTGAATGCCAATATGGCCAATCCGTTTCTGGCCAGGGGCATTCAAAATAATTTTATTTTCCAATTTTTACAAGTAATAGTATTAGAAATTATACAGCTCTGTAAATCGGAATACAGGAGGAGACCCACATCCGTCTTCCATTCTTGTTTTTATGTGTGTAACTGAGTCTATTTAAACATTTTTATTATTGATAGACATAGCTCTGTTTAAATGGAATATTATTTTGCTGTTACAAGGACTGACTTTAAAACATTTGAACAATCATTATATTATTATATCCAATTATTTTTATCTTTAATTTATTCGGTACATAAACACACACAGACACATACATATATACAGCTTGAAATGTTAGCACTAAAAAACTCTGGAATCTAGTGGGTTTTTAAAAAATGTTATTATAAATAACTGTA
This sequence comes from Biomphalaria glabrata, assembly GCF_947242115.1. Taxonomy (NCBI): domain Eukaryota; kingdom Metazoa; phylum Mollusca; class Gastropoda; family Planorbidae; genus Biomphalaria; species Biomphalaria glabrata. The sequence goes on from NC_074725.1 coordinate 2,266,460, forward strand.
ATTTGGATACATTGCCTTGTGACTGGGTGTTGTTACTACGATACAAAAGCGATACAAAAACTCATTCGTACCTCACTCGGTCAGACTCTATCACCGCCACTCATTGATCAGTGAACATGAAATTGGATGGCTGCCTGGTCGTGCGGTTTGCACGCTGGACTGTCGTTCAGATTTATCGATGGTCCCGGGTTCAAACCCTGCCCGCTCCCATCCCCCGTCGTCCTGCGGGAGGTTTGGACTAGGAAGTAATTATCTTCAACTCTGAAGGAACATCCGAAACATGTAAAACATTTTACAAACATTTTACAACCAAGATACCTGTGTGTAGTCGCTGAATGAACTCTTTATGTTGTCTGTTGTATTTATGTGTATTTTTCTGTTGTGTTGTCTTTATATGAGAAACGAGCCCTTGTAATCACAACGAATTTCCGTAAGGATCAATAAAGCAGTCTTAGTCTTAGTCTTAGATATGTATTAAAGAGTATACAGATATTCAGAATTATTGTAGTGGTCTTCTACATGCTATCTATTTAAGTCTTATATATTTGTCTTATAACAAAGCACATATTAGGTCTACCAGCCTTTATTAGTAACAGGATTACAATAGTAAACAAAGCACACACACACACACATATATAGCTACATATGTCTTAACTCTTAATATCTAATATATATGTATATATGTTACATAAAGGTTACAAGATCAAAGGTGTATTTCTTCATTCTAATCCTGAGTTATCGACCCTTTCTGGGCTTCATACTTCAAAACTGTCCACTGGCTTGATGGTCAAAAATAAAGGGTCGTCCAAGTGGCAGAGCGATTGGGACAAAATGCACTCCAGTAAACAGACCAGCAGTACTCCTGGTCTTCCTCCTGATGGAACAACTACCAGTAAGTGAGAATTCATTATTGATAGAGTCTGTCTGTCTCTCTCTCTCTCTGTTAACTCCTACTATTTTTTACTCTTGCTCCTTCCATGGATCAATATTTCCGAATGAAGAACGAACACTTACATATAGTTACAATAATTTTAGTGATAAATGTTGTTTTTTTTTTGATACTTTGAAACTAAACAGAATATAAAAGTTATAAGATAATGTGGCCAGGTACAAGATGTTACTTCAAAATTTGATGCTGCAGCCAGAGCAGTCGGCATGGAAACATCAATTGTAAGAATAAATGGCTCTAACTCTAAATCAACACCAACAATAAACTCAGGTGTACTTAAAAAAAACAGTCTTAGGTACTCTAAATTTTTAATTTACATAAATGATTTCTCAAACTGCATTAGTTCAGGAACAAAAGTCAGATTATTTGCAGACGATTGCATAAATATATAAAACAATAAAAACAATACAAGATACAGAGTTACAAGGAGAATTAGATTAATCAATGAAATTGGAATCAAATGGAGCATGCCTTTCCCCCCAGAAAAATGTCATTTATTAAGAGTTAAAAAAAAATAATAATAAAACAATACATTTCACTTATCTTATTCACGGTAAACCAGTAACCCAGACTAAAAACAAAAAATACCTAGGTGTTATAATACATGAAAACAATGACGTAATCCAAATATTGATCAAATTATTTAAAACTCAAACAAAGCATTTACTTTACCTTTACCTTTATCTATCCCCTAGTCTGTTGGACCGTTGGGGCACCAAGCAAGACTCGTCGACCGTCTTTCTCCATTCCTCCCTGTCTTTTCACTTTAAAAGAGAGTTTTTTTTTTACTCTCTCAAAAGTCACTTTATAAGATACTATAAAACTTTACTATAAAACTATAAAACCGCACCCCCTGCACTTCCCTAGTGACGCTCCTGGACTCAGGCAACCCATTCCATGCTCTAATAGCACTAGGAAAGAAGGAGCATTTGTACAACTTTGTCCTAGCATATGGAACAAGGAATCTGCCTATGGTAATGACAGGGCTGATTTTGACACACAGTTCGCCCCCGAAGCCTTGTATAGTGCCTCATATATTTGAAATCTTAATTCTTATTACATGCAATTTTACAATAGCCTATCAATTTTAAAGACAATAAATTGAAAAAAATTCTGTATAAAAAAGCTTGTTTGTATTCAGTTATAAACTTTATCGTCACGTTCCATGTTTTCATTTCGTGTTACAAATATCTTGTAACGTGTCAGTCACAAAGAAATATTGCCTTGTTAAACAAAAAAAAAAAAAAAAAACGCCTAAAGCACTGAGTCCTGAGATTTGGACAAAGTTGGCATTACAATAAAAGTGCCGTCTGCTTCAAGAACTTCACATCGAGGCCTGATTCGTTCACAATCTGATTTATTGGGGTCACCTTGGACTGATTTTGGAAGTAATACAATTTCCTTGGGGAAAGCAATCACCTGAAATTGTGTAACCGGAATTTTCCATAAAGTTAGAGATTTGTTATTCAAGAAATAGTAGCCCACGTCAGTGGCGTGTCTCTCTTGTTGTGTATGTGTGTATTTAACAATAATCTTTATTATAGTAATTATCCATAAAGAAATGTGTCTGACAATTTCTCCATTACACCAAACAAAACATTTTAACTATAGAAAACAAAACATACATTTACAAACACGAATACACGTGAAATGTTTATATCAGATAGTTGATTTTTTTTTTAATGATTTGATTGTCGGAGAATAAAAGAGTTTTTGTGTCTTTTGTTTTTATAATTGGTGGGCATGTGTACCTGTTTTATGTCTTCAATACTATAAGCTATAAGCTTTGTGATATTGCAGCTTTAAATTTTAGTACAATTTCAAAATGTTGGTAAAAGATGGCCCATAAAAGAGGCAAAGAAAAGAGGCCTAAGGCCCAAGGATTCCTATGATGATAAAGCTAAAACTGAATAGCGAAAATTCTGAGGTTTCCTTTAAAAAAAAAAACAAAAAAAAACCCGGCTTAGATTATGTAGTGAAATGAACATCCTGACATACAAATAAAAATAAAAAAAAACCGGCTTAGATTAAGGAGCGGACATGTGAGGCTTTGTAGAACTTTTTGTTGACCTTTAGATATTTTAGTGTGAGTGATAATCTTTATATCCTCAATCGAGTTTCTCTAATATTGATGGAATTATTGCAGTATATATTGATTCCTCAAGGACACGCAGAAGTTTTGCGATATAATTACAGCTGCTTTTCCCTATTGATCATTCGACATTTGGTGGATACATGTAAGAAGTTATCTAACTGATTTATATTCATCCCAGTGGCACTACGGCCCATGGAGGGACCTGGCCTGCTTTAAAACATCTCTCCATTCTGATCTATCCTGGGCTTTACGTCTCCACGCTTGGACTTTTAGCCTGTACATCATCAAGCCACCGTGCTCGTGGTCTGCCTAATGGGCACTAGCCTTTTGGTCTTTGCCTGTGAACAATCTTTGCTCCTCTGCGCTCTGTCATTCTTTCGAGGTGACCTGCCCCAGCGTCATCTGTTCCATTTTGTTTCCGTCACTACGGAAGGGTCTTAATATAGTTGGTATATTTCTTGGTTGGTGCGAGTCCTCCATTCGGTTTCCTCATGTATGGCACCATAATTTTTTCCGACTTTTTTCTCTGTTTCCCAAGTAATTAGCAGATTTCTGATGTATTTTTGTCACTGCCCAGGTATCACTTGCATAACTGATTTATCTCACCAGAAAAAAAAAAACTACAACATAGATTTGGCCCTCAAGAGAAAAGAACAAATGCATAATATAAGTGTGTGTAAGACACACATTTTTTTTTAGAAAAGATACCAACAACAGAGCTAGACAGGCCTTATAGAGTGGAACCCCCCAGGGAACAAGACGTAGAGGAAGACCAAAAAGAACATGGCTTCGCAGTGTACTAGAGGAAGACGAGAAGACCGGGAAGAGCTGGGAAGCCAAACAAAACTAGCAAGAGACGGTGGAGAGTGTCGTGTCTTTACTGAGGCCCTATGTTCCATGAGGAACGCAAAGGAAAGATGATGAAGATGAAGACACACATGTTGCTGCTAATCACCAATGTCTGATCATAGCGATCAGCACGAGAAGCTAGCGATGAGCTGAAGTCTCTCGCTTCTGAGAAAGTTGCCAATTCCAAGTTGCCGACGTAGTACTATCGTGCCAGCAGTGAGTCAACACATAACTACGGCTAAGGAAATTAGAAGCAAAGCTTCTGTCTGTCTGTCTGTCTGTCTGTCTGTCCGGGTGGATGCCTTGACACGTTATTTCCTGCCACTTCTCACGGTTGAAAGTGCAGTTCTTTCCCTTTATTAAGCTTTGTTTTTGTTTTTTAAATACTTTTGTTTTTATGTTTTGCTGATTATATTCTTGTGTAGCGTATCTTTCACGCTACAGCAAGCTCGGTGTAGCATACAGCCGTGACGTGGCAACGAGCTAGGTCTAAACTGCCCACAGATTGCGACGTCACAGTTGACGGCGATTAGAATGGAATAAATAGAAGCACTGAACTACATAAATAAAAGAGGTCATTGCTTGGCAAAGCGTATGGTCAAGCAGTCCAGTCATATAAAGTTATTTTCCTCTTTGACACACTGATACAGGCCGTTGAAAAAAAAATGAGTAGATTTTTATTTTTTAGTAAACTTATTAATACAAAGCTTATATCAACTCACTCTGTCAGTCTGGTAAAAAGTTTGTACACGTTATTTCTCCCACACCCAATCTCGGATTAAGCTGAAACCTGGCACAATTATTTCTTTTACCTGACAACACAAGAAACCATTAAAAAAAAGCCAATTAAGTTAATTGGCTATTGGTAATTAATTATTTTGTTTGGTATTTCGAACAAGGGAAAGTAATAGTTATTGACTGAAGTGGTGGCATAAGGTTAGGGTTAGTCCCCTTTATAGATCGCCGCTTTAAAGTAAGTTTGAAACAAACAATACATAACTATACAATCTTCTATAGTCACAAACACCTCACCTAGCTTAGTGGTTAGTATGTCGGCTGTAAGAGGCGTGAGCCATGAGTTCGAAAAAAGGCGTTCGAACTCCTTTAAAAAAATGCTTTTAAAACCGATTACGGTAAAATTCACCATTCTTTCTCTTTCTCCCCCCCCCCCCCTCCCCAACCCCGTTTTTCCAACTGGTCCAGATAAGTGATAGAATCATAGCGTATTGAGAAAGCTAAAACCGTGAAATAGAGCTAAACAAAGACTATATTTTAAAATTGTTATAATCGAGCAGATTTATTGTATCTTTGGTCTCGATCTATTAAAAATTTAATGACATGACTGATCCACACTAATTGAAATAATTACGCTTTAAATAATCTTTTCTTTTAAAAAGAATTTTTTATGTTTTTCTTGTCACTTAATGAAATCTAGCCATTCCTTGGTCTTCCACATGCTTAAGGAACAAAGAAAGTGTCAACTATTTACTCCAGTGTTTGTTTTGGCGTGGGTGCATCATCATCAGGTCCCGTGTAAACATCCTTCCATGCTCATATCACGCATCCTAACATTCTCACATCTTTAGGCCCAGATAACTCTGACCAAAGACCTTTGTACCAAGCAGATAAAAGAAAACAGTGGTTATCAGCCCTTGGTTCAGTTTAATTAGGTTAGTCTGTTTGCCCTATATCTATTTATAGGTGTCTGGAATCTGGGCCACAAGAGATAAAAAGTTTTTTAAATAAACAAAAACATACCGGTTGACAAATAATAAACACTGAAGGTCCTCAAATTATTCTAAACGGCCTCTTATGGTGTAATGTGAGTACATTGAGATGGTAATAATACACTAAAAAAATATTATTATTTTTAAATAAGTGTTACTGTTTTAACTATTTTGATTCAAATCATGTAATTAATTTATAATAGATCCAGAATATCAATAATACATTTGTGCATTTGAAAATATTTTTACCAATTGTTTTTGTTTTAGAATTTAGATTTTTTTTAAAAAAAAAAAGGGAAATCACCGCACAATCACGCAAAATAGTGGAATGTTTATCTGTCCCTTTAATAATTAATTTAATTAATTAACTTGCACTAACTGCTTACATAATCTGTAATTTTTTTTATTCACTCATGTATTATTTCCGACAATGAATACTTGTGCAAAGCTTCAACTTGATACTAGAATGGGAAGTTGGAGAAGAAACATGTAAAAGAATACACCCAGACGGTTAGAAAGATAGAGAGTGAGTTGATATAAGCTTTGTAATAAATACGCTTGCTTAAGAGGTTCTAATTATATCGGAGCCTCATTTTAAGCAAGTAGGTCAAGCTATTTTTATCCGTTGTCAACAATCATTCACCATTCTTGTCCAGCACTTTAAAGTCTGTAATTGGACTTGTCAATCAATAGCTATTGATCATTCCCCAGTCTATTGATCTATCAGCTGTTAGACGGCAGATTTAACGATCTGACGATAGTCCGATTCCCCTTTTGAAAGTACTCCCTTTAGACCTAACATTTGCATTGGCTTTCTTTTAGCAAAAGGTTTTAAAAAAAGATGAACTCAGGGGAGGCTAAACGTTGAATACTGACGGTTGCTATGTAAAAGTACACATCTCATTTATGGGCCCTGATTTCATCGATTGGGTTGTGTTTGGATTTGAAATGAAATAGATTTTGAGACGATATAATCGGATATATTGAAGTAAAGACTTAATGCTTGCATTGTTAAAACAAAAATCTGTAAAGTGTTTATTTTGATCCAACTATTTTGCAATGGATGCTTTATTAGCGTGGTAATGAAATATGTCAGATATGAACTCGTTTATCAGGCTTTAAACTACATCTGTGGCTTGGATTGTCTTAGGGCATACAGATTATATAACTAGTTAAATAGTCAAGTTACAAGAGTCAAGTTTCTCACTGTGGTGTTGGCAAGGTAGGCTATAACATTGTTACGCAGTCAGTAGATTTTTCAGAAGATTAAGCTAACTCTGCCTTGGTCTTACATTGATGTGGTCTAACATTGGCCTGGTGTCACATTGCCGTGGTCTCACTCTGCCTTGGTCTTACATTGATGTGGTCTAACATTGGCCTGGTGTCACGTTGCCGTGGTCTCACTCTGACATGGTCTTACACCGACGTGGTCTAAAATTGGCCTGGTGTCACATTGCCGTGGTCTCACTCTGACATGGTCTTACACAGAAAAACAACTCCTAGATACCCCCTCCCCCCCCCCAACTGGTCCACAAATGAGATTGGACCAAAGCGCTATGAGCATGCTATAAGCATGAAAGTAGCGCTATATAAAAGCTATAATAATAATGATAAGAATAATTATACAATCAGCAGGGCTTAACTTTAGGCGCCCAGATTTGAAAGTGTTCTTTGTCTATCTTTTAATTCTTTTTTCTCTCTATATATAAAGGCCTATATCTTCTGATTTAAGACATTCTGATAATGATTTCATTATTGTGGGTAGTTGTGATCCCTAGTGAGATTATAGGTGATACCCAGTGTTAGTATAGGTGTTCCAAATGAGGTAGAAGACTAGAAGAATATTTTTATTTAAATGAAAATTAACAAAAGTTTAGGATAGTACCAAGGTATTTAAAAGTTTTCACTATTTCAATAGTCTCTCCAGCTACCGAAACAATATCAATTTCCTTGGTTTCTCTACGAAAATCGATTATCATTTCTATATCTATCGCTCTCTCTCTCTCTATATATATATATATTTCCCTCTCTCTCTCTTTCTCTGTATCTCTCTCTCTCTCTCAGTTACTTTTTCTCTCATCCTCTTTCTTTGTCTTTCGGTTGTAAGCATTTTTAGAGTTCCCCTTTCAGCATTAAACTGTCCTGTGTATTTCTATAAAGCACCATGTTTCCTTCTAGTCATGACGTCAACACTATGCCACTTGTCTATGACCTGAAACTTCTCCCGGTTCGTCGAACCCAGAAAGCTGGGTGTCTATAAATAGCGCTTGATTGCCTCCCTCTGATCAATAGTGTATGAGTTCCAATTATAGAAAAGAACGATTCTAAAATTAGGCACACGTGATTCATTTAGTAACAGTTCTACTTGGTTCTAATTGATTGGTATGAGTCCCAAGCCTGGCAAGCTCGTGAGAGTGACAAATAGGATAGTCTTCAGCCCTGATCATTGACCTTAAATGTAAAGATGACAGTCTTGAACCCTGACCTTAGACATTTGATGTAAAGATAATAGTTCCGAGGTATAGCCTGTGATAAACATTGTAAAGATAATCGACTTATCTTCTGACGTGAACGCTTCATCTTATTTAGTGTTGAGTGATGGATGTACGTTTTATTTTCTTTTGACATTTACTGTTTATCTTTAAATATCACTAGTAGTAATATACTTAATAATCCAAATACCAATGTAGAACATACATTATAACCTGAGACAACTTAGACAAGTTCTTCTCTATAATGGAAAATATATACTGTTGAATCTGGTTAATCGGACTGACTGTTTATAGGAACGGCCGGTTATTAGGACTAAAACAATCACATCTCGATGTGGCCCGATTAACCAGATTAACATCAGAAATCATCATGTCTTGCAAAAAAAAAAAAAAGTAATCTCTAACCCGTCTTGTCTCTACTTGTTTTCTTCTATACTCTCTAAACAACTCTGAGTATTGCGTTATTATTAATAAGGTAAGGCCGAGTTAGAGATTAGAGAAGGGCCGGCCTTAGGCATAAGCAAACTAGGCAGCCGCCTAAGGCCTCCGAACAAGGATTCTAAAAATAGTTTTTTTTCTGAAAAGAAACAGCGAAGCTTGTGCCTAATCTAATTCTTGGGAGTCACTAGGTTTTAAATAAATTGTGCTATTTTATTTTTTCGCTGTTTATTTTTTATTTTTCTATTTCATTTGGGGCCCACCAAATTCACTTCGCTTAGAGCCTCCAATTATCTAAGACCGGCCCTGATTGGAGATTTAAACAATCTATAAATATATACGTACTAGTTTTCTCTACTTGGTTTTAAATAAATTGTGCTATTTTATTTTTTCGCTGTTTATTTTTTATTTTTCTATTTCATTTGGGGCCCACCAAATTCACTTCGCCTAGAGCCTCCAATTATCTAAGACCGGCCCTGATTAGAGATTTAAACAATCTATAAATATATACGTACTAGTTTTCTCTACTTGGTGCGTGGCAATATCATAATAATAATATCTCATGCAGTGGCGTATCAGCCTTGGCGGGGGGGGGGGGGGGTAAGGTTCATTGCGTTGGGCCGAAGACTTATTAGTGCCCTCAGGGTCCATTGAAAGTTTTAGCTGAATAAGAAGAGGTACAGACATTGAGTCACGTGAAACTAGCCACTTGTAAAAAGGTCGGTACTGAATGGATAGTGTGAAACAATCTATAAATATATACGTACTAGTTTTCTCTACTTGGTGTGTGGCAAAATATGTGGGTCACAGCTGTTGCTGCGCAGCCACGGGAAATACTGCATTCATCACTAATCTTCGGACTCGAAGACAAGCCTTATTATTATTATGTCACTATATAGCTCGATTGACCTAGGAACACGCCGCTACACGCGTATGACATAGGAATGATTATTATTATTATTATCGAAGAAAATAGAATCCCGGTATTTGCATCCTCTATTATGATTTTATATTTAACTTTCGGTGCCATTCTGAATGGAAAGCGCGACATATAGTGCCTATACCTTTGTAGACGATATGAAGATTCTTTATAAGTACCTGTAAGTGTATTCTGTTTGATATATAGATTTATATTTGATGCTATCCCCATTAGTTTTTAAAATTAATTTAGTTTTTGGTAAATTAATCTTGTATTTAAAAAAGCTTTTATAAAAATGAATGCTGCAACTATCTTTTTTTTTTGAGTTACGGTACAAAATGCAATCTAAAATGATCCATTTGTCACGTCACACACTGCAAATTGCCTTGGGCTGTATTCCCTTGTCTCTATTTTTAGCCCAGTTTTTGCCTTCGCTATCGATGTTTTCTGATGTTTCAATATTTAAAATGTTTTCACTATCTTTTGATTCATCTTTCTGTCGCCTTACAATAGTCTAAGACCCTAGTTGTATGGATACATTAGTCTGGGGGGGGGATGTATAGCTTTTATCCTGGCGGTAGTCCATATTTATTCAAGGGGGTTCCATTATAGTCTGTTCTCACTTATATTTGTATTTCAAGTATTGATCTGTCTGAAAGTGTCTGCCGTTTAGATACAATAATGCATTAAGTCCTGATTTATATTGTTTCGTTATGTTATGTTAATAATCTTTAGGAGGATAAGCTTTTAATGTTACTGTTTCTCGGCATTAGACAGATCATAGGTTTAAACTAAAAATCAAAGGTTCAATAAATGTCTTTTAAAAATGTGAAAAAAAAACGTGAAATGTTGGCTAAAAGTTAAAATTGATACTGGGAATAAAAGAACAAAACATTCTAGTCTAGTATATATGATGAAAACCGCTTAAACGCAATTCTCTTAATTTCAAAATCTAACTCCTTGCTGTAAAAGTATTGATGACAAACATACAGGTGTGTGTAAACTATAAGACCGTAGTGACCTGTGAGGGTAGCCATTCTATAAGACCGTAGTGACCTGTGAGGGTAGCCATTCTATAAGACCGTAGTGACCTGTGAGGGTAGCCATTCTATAAGACCGTAGTGACCTGTGAGGGGAGCCATTCTATAAGACCGTAGTGACCTGTGAGGGTAGCCATTCTATAAGACCGTAGTGACCTGTGAGGGGAGCCATTCTATAAGACCGTAGTGACCTGTGAGGGGAGCCATTCTATAAGACCGTAGTGACCTGTGAGGGTAGCCATTCTATAAGACCGTAGTGACCTGTGAGGGGAGCCATTCTATAAGACCGTAGTGACCTGTGAGGGTAGCCATTCTATAAGACCGTAGTGACCTGTGAGGGGAGCCATTCTATAAGACCGTAGTGACCTGTGAGGGGAGCCATTCTATAAGACCGTAGTGACCTGTGAGGGTAGCCATTCTATAAGACCGTAGTGACCTGTGAGGGGAGCCATTCTATAAGACCGTAGTGACCTGTGAGGGGAGCCATTCTATAAGACCGTAGTGACCTGTGAGGGGAGCCATTCTATAAGACCGTAGTGACCTGTGAGGGTAGCCATTCTATAAGACCGTAGTGACCTGTGAGGGGAGCCATTCTATAAGACCGTAGTGACCTGTGAGGGGAGCCATTCTATAAGACCGTAGTGACCTGTGAGGGTAGCCATTCTATAAGACCGTAGTGACCTGTGAGGGGAGCCATTCTATAAGACCGTAGTGACCTGTGAGGGGAGCCATTCTATAAGACCGTAGTGACCTGTGAGGGTTGCCATTCTATAAGACCGTAGTGACCTGTGAGGGTAGCCATTCTATAAGACCGTAGTGACCTGTGAGGGGAGCCATTCTATAAGACCGTAGTGACCTGTGAGGGTAGCCATTCTATAAGACCGTAGTGACCTGTGAGGGTAGTTATTCTATAAGACCGTAGTGACCTGTGAGGGTAGCCATTCTATAAGACCGTAGTGACCTGTGAGGGTAGTCATTCTGTAAGACCGTAGTGACCTGTGAGGGGAGCCTGTGAGGGGAGCGTCTGGTATCGTCATCGACTATTAACAATTGATGAAAATTTCAACTTGATCCGTGAATGGGAAGTGGGAGAAATAATATGTAAAAAAATCCTCCCAGAAAGACAGACAGACAGACAGACATAGTGATTTAAAATAAGCTTTGTAGAAAACAACGAACACTCAGCTATTTTGTGTATATACATCCAAATTTTGTTTCGTATGCTAAGTTCCGGTATTTAGAACGAGCTGAACATAAATGCGGTGTATATTTGCATGCATAATAACTTGGGAATTTCCAACTTCGTTGAGGCTATACAGTTCTCATGCAGTGGCGTATCAGCCTTGGCGCGGGGGGGGGGTAAGGTTCATTACGTTGGGCCGAAGACTTATTAGTGCCCTCAGGGTCCATTGAAAGTTTTAGCTGAATAAGAAGAGGTATAAACATTGAGTCACGTGAAACTAGACACTTGTATAAAGTTGGTACTGAATGGATAGTGTGAAATGACACTGTGCTCGTACAATGCTTCACACACTGAATGACTTTTTGTATATGTACTGATACTTTTTTTTTTTAGAAAAAGCTTTTATATTGCGCATTTCCATACGGACAATAAAGATGATTATTATTATTATGTTAGAAATGAACGAGTAGTCATTCTCTGGCGCTGCCAGGGTCGAGTTTCGCTAAAGAGAAACAAAATTCATCGTAGTCCCTTTAACAGTTTCCACTGAGGAATTTTCTGGTGATGTGGCAGGTCTGCAGCAGTACCGCCCTCTGACAGGCAACGAAGATGTTCCTAGGAATGTTAAGGGCCTTGAAGGTGTCTGTGAGGTCAGTTGTTATTATCCCCTCGGTTGATATAACAATGGGGTATATTGTTATTTTGGACAATTTCTATAGACGCTTAATCTCCAAGCCTAGGTTCCCATATTTTCTTTGTTTTTCTATCTCAGTTTTTCTTAAATTATGAGACAGTGGTACGGCGATATCGATAATGGTAGCGGTTTTTTCTTTTTTATCGATGAACAGCAGATCCGGGCGATCAGAATAGGCCTATCCCAGTACAGCAGATGATCCAGGGAGAGTTTTTGCCTATAACCTGGGAGAGGTTTATCATCACAAATGTTTACACGGAAGAACGATTTGATGATGTCTATATTCATTTCTCTCGTCCATTTGATCCTTTTGGCTCCTCTTGTTCTACCACCAACAGCACCTCTCAATTGTGTGGGGTGCGAGTCAGGGAGTAGACCGACCTCTTGTGTTTGGTCATGAGGTTGTGAATTGCCCTCAGTAAACACTCGACTCATTGGTAAATAATAGTTACCGCCTAATTATTATTATTATTATTATTATTATTATGTTTCGTGTTCGTAGCATGCTCAGGGTTATGGTCCAATTTCTTTTGGTGGATAAATGGGGAGGGGGAGGTATCTGGGAGAAGTTTTCCGTGCTGTCTTTAGGCGCTCAGAAAACACAACTCTGCTCGGGATTCAAACTCGAGCCCCCTTGTTAGGTGGCTGTAGTAACCTTATACAGAACACTAAAAAAAAAACAACATTTCAGAGATTTTATTACACAAGAATGACAAAACAGTTCATAACAACAGAGTGAACATAACACAGCTGATCTAGACTCTAAGCTAGTTTGGCACATCGGTACAGCGCTGTTCCCAACACACACAATAAACATAACTACAAAAGAGTGGATTTGGCCTCTCAGTCATGCATCCCAAACATAGGATGACCAGATCTTTTGTTGTCCCTCTAAGGTTGGCCACCATTACATTCTTGAAACCAGCTAACGAATACAAAGCTACTGCCCCATCGGTCTTGTTTGACTCTACGCTTAGAGCAGCGGTTCTCAACCTTTTATGCTCGGCAACCCCTTTTTACAATCCCCCACTCTGCCGCGGCCCCCACCCACACAGCAATAGAAGAATAGACAATAACAATCCATATTTTTCGATGGTCTTAGGCGACCCCTGGCGAATCGTCAATCGACCCCCCAAAGGGGTCGCGACCCACAGGTTGAGAACCCCTGACTTAGAGAATAACCCTGCTACTGCCTCATCGGTGTTGTTTGACTCTACGCTTAGAGAATAACTCTATTCCAAAGGTAAAATGCTATTATTGCGTGGACCTGATTACTCAGAATCTCGCATTTCACTGAAACTCTTTTAAAGTCAAGTTCAGATAGTAATTTACTTAACTCTTGCGCTCCTAATCGACGATGCCAACGTTGATTTGAGCCCCATTAAACTAAACTGATTTTTGATTTTATAAACATTAATTTGTGTTGTGTAAAAAGAGCATGCTTTCTTCTACATTTTGATACCAAAACATAACGCTTTCTGGTGACAAACAGAAAAAAGTTTAATCATAACAGGATAATGAAATACAAATGAGCGAAACAAATAATACTATCGAAACGAGGAAAATAATTACGGAGAGAAAGAGTTAAGTTGAGACCAAACAAAATGAAAGGTCACGTCAAAAAAAAAAAAAAAAAACAGACGGCGAAGACATTTTAAAAATAATATCCCAGAAGACAACAGTTTTTTTATTTGATTATGTCTGCTTGTCAGGTGACTTACTTCCGTTACATTAGACAGATAATAATGAAAAAAAAAAACAATAATTTTTTTTGTGCGTCTTTCTGTCCGTTCGTCACTTTTTAATTTCAAAACTAAGAAAACTTAAAAGCCCTTTTGAAAATCGTCTCTATATCGTGCTCGAATTTGCTGAAACTTATGCAAACATCTATTTTATGTTTTTCTTTTAGCGACATTTAAGTAAAAGATTTTGCAGTTTAATACAATTCTTTTGATTTTTTTTTAAATTAGCTTTTTATCCCATGTTTTATTATTATTGTACCTAATCCATCACACACACACTCACACACATCCACAAATATCACAAAGTACCTATCATTGTAAAATGTGTGGATTTTCTTAAATAGCTGTGTGTGAACTGCTATCAAAAACAAGTATCTTTTTTTTTAAACTTAGTACAAATACAGGCCAAGAATTTTTACACTTGCTGACGATCTTAGGTCCACGTAGTCTTTAGTGGTGTATTTTTACACTATATCGCCATAGCCTGTAGACATTATGGGTATGATTTATGATTTAATGAGGCATTTTCATTCACAAGGTAACCGAATAGAGATTGACCATTCACTTAATACCCGAAAAGATTAGTACTTGGGAGGTCAGCGATCATTACACTTACTTGTAGACACTACCGTGAGTCAAATTGGAAATCGCTATCGTGTAAAAATGCTAGGGGCAGGTCGTTGTGTTTGAGACACGATACCTTCGTAACATAAAGCTGGCTTTGAAATATTCTTCAGCCGTAGCATCACAAAATTTAGCATTTGTGAATATGTGTGTGTGTTTTGTTTGAAGAGAGAATAGAATAAAGAATGAGAGAAAGAGAGAGCAAGACACAGGGAGGTAGAGAGGACACGAGAGAGAGACACACACAGAGAGGTAGAGAGGACACGAAAGAGAGAGAGAGAGACAGAGAGGTAGAGAGGACATGAGAGAGAGAGACAGAGAGGTAGAGAGGACACGAGAGAGAGAGGTAGAGAGGACATGAGAGAGAGAGAGAGACAGAGAGGTAGAGAGGACACGAGAGAGAGAGACACACAGAGAGGTAGAGAGGACATGAGAGACACAGAGAGGTAGAGAGGACACGAGAGAGAGAAACACAGAGAGGTAGAGAGGACATGAGAGAGAGAGAATCACAGAGAGGTAGAGAGGACACGAGAGAGAGACACAGAGAGGTAGAAAGGACATGACAGAGAGAGAGAGAGAGGTAGAGAGGACACGAGAGAGAGAGAGAGACAAAGAGGTAGAGAGGACACTAGAAAGAGAGAGACACAGAGAGGTAGAGAGGACACGATAGAGAGAGACACAGAGAGGACACGAGAGAGAGAGAGGTAGAGAGGACACGAGAGAGAGAGGTAGAGAGGACACGAGAGAGAGACACAGAGAGGTAGAGAGGACACGATAGAGAGAGAGACAGAGAGGACACGAAAGAGAGAGGTAGAGAGGACACGAGAGAGAGAGCGACAGAGAGGTAGATGGACAGAGAATGACTCACAAATAGAAAGAAAAAGAAGGAGAGAGAAAGAAGAGGAGGCAGAGAGAAATAAAATACAAGTACTTAGATTGAGAAAGAGAGAGAGTCGAATAGTTTATTAAGAATGATTGACTTGTTGAAAGTCTGGTTGAAAGTTTGAACTGATTATGTCAACTGAGAATTACTTTTGGGATCGATTGATTTCTTTTTAGCGAAATGGATTTTAATGTTCGCCTTCACCTTAGGCTGTTGGACCGTTGGGGCACCACACAAGATTTGTCGACCGTCTTTCTCCATTTCTGTCTTTGGCCTTGGATAAAACCAATTTCAATGACAGGTCTGCCCATGTTGTCTTCCCATCACTTCCTCCGTTTGCCTCTTCTTCGTCTTCCTGGTACTGTTCCCTGAAGGAAGTTCTATGGCCATAGAGTTTTAATTAGCGGTTTTTTGTTTTACAGTAGCTAGCAGGTCATCGTGGGGTCCAATCGATGTAATAACCCTGTCTCTAATCTTTTCGTTTGTGATGCGGTCTTTAAATGTGACACCATTTTAAAGTCATAGTTTAACAGTAATTCATAATATGCTGATTCATGTCAAATGATGTCAACTGTGCATTCATAGTAACAACAGCCACACCTGATGTTTGTCACTTAAGTACCCGGATGTTACATGTCATTGCACTTCCCCCTCGCCCCATAAATATGCTCTTGACTATCACCCAATTCTTTGTTACACCTGGCTGATGCAAGAGCCTCGTTGTGTCCTGACCTAGATTTCTTGCAACATTATGAGTGTCCAACATGAGTTCTGTCAGTAGTGTCATCATATAGGAATATATAAATTACGAGCCGACAAGCATTAGGGCTCAAGCAACCCATTCCATGCTCTAATAGCACTAGGGAAGAAAGAGCATTTGTACAAATTTAACCTAGCATAGGAAACGAGGAATGTGCTTTCTGAATATTTTAGTAAATTTTGTTTTTCTATTTGAAGAATTAACCAATGACTTAAATTCTGCCAAGTCACTGGTTTACCTGGCTAGCTCAGGCAATCCATTCCATGCTCTAATAGCACTAGGGAAGAAGGAGTATTTGTACAAATTTGTCCTAGCATTTGGGATGAGGAATGTGCCTTTATCTTTGTGTCTTTCTGAGTATTTTATTAAATTTTGTTATTGTATTTGAAGATTATGGTTCAGTGTTTTATGTATAATAGCTACTTTACTTTTGGGTCTTCTCTCCTGAAGGCTTCCTAAATCTAGTGATTTTACTAAAGGTGCTACTCTAGTCAAATGTGAATATTCGTTTGTTATGAATCGCACTGCTCTATTTTGTGTCTGTCCAAGTTTCTTAATGTTTTCTTGAGTTGAGGGGTCCCAAACAGAGGATACATATTGTATTATTGGCATAACCAAGATTATAGAAATTTCTTTTAATAAACCCTAATGCACAGACGTTACTTCAAAAAAGAAGATAATTACGTCTTACGCAATTCATGTGTCAATCTAGTCATGCATGTTAATCAATGACTTAAACTCTGCCAAGTCGTTGGTTTTCCTGGCTGATTCAGGCAACCTTTTTCATGCTCTAATGGCACTAGGGAAGAAGGGTCACTTGTACGAATTTGTTCTAGCGTATGGAATAAGACTTGACGTAGTCCTGTGTACTCCCAGGGGAGCATAGGGCCGCACCTCTCCACCGAACTCGGTTCTGAGCAGCTTTCTTCATCTGCTCCCATATCATTCCAGTACCCTCAGCTTCACTGATGACTGACCTCTTCCAGGTTTGCTTGGGTCTGCCCACTTTCCTCTTTCCTTGTGGGTTCCAGTCAAGTGCCTGCCTTGCAACATTGGCAGCTGGTTTTCGCAGGGTGTGTCCTATCCAGCTCCATTTTTTGTTTTGTGATGTCTTGGGCTATGGGCTTTTGTCTAGTTCTCTCCCACAAATCGACAGTAGTTATCTTTTCTGGCCACCTAATTCCTAATATCCGGCGTAGGCATCTGTTAACAAAGGTCTGGAGCTTTTCCATATTTGTTTTAGTGACTCTCCAAGTTTCTGTAACCGTATAGAAGATCAGACTTAACGTTTGTATTATAGATTCGTATTTTGTTATGTAGAGATAGTGCCTTAGAGCGCCAGATTGTTTGAAGAGTTGAAAAGGCAAACTTAGCTTTATTGATCCGAATTAGTGTATCATCATCAGATCCACCGTCTTTAATCAACTCTACTTCCCAGATAAGTGAAGTGGTCCTCATCAAGGATGTTCTCTCCCTGTAGCATGATTGGGTTCTCTTGTCTGTTGTTGATCCTCATAACTTCTGTTTTCTTTTTGTTGATTAGAAGTCCAGTTTTTTTTCGCTATTTCTGAGAGTCTGGTCAGTTTGGTCTGGGCATTTTGTTGTGTATGGGAGAGGAGGCAGATGTCATCGGCGAAATCCAGGTCCTCTAAATTTTGTGTTAGTGTCCATTGTATGCCGCTTTTATGGAATTAGAAATATGCCTCTATCTTTGTGTCTTTCTGAGTATTTCATTAGGTTTTTTTTTTTCTATTTGTAACTTATGGTTTAGTATTTTATGTTTTATAGCTACTTTACTTTTATTCTTCTGTCCTGAAGTGTCTCTAAGTTTAGTGATTTTATTAATGGTGTTACTTTAACCAAATTAGAATATAACTATAAATTATGATACTCTAACACAAACATGTACAGACTCTTCGTCTGCAACGGGTCCTTTGTCATGTGACTTAACACTCCGCCATTTCGTATGTAACAATCTACCAGACCTTGCAAATAATGCTAGCTACAAAAGATCATTTTATGAACTGTTTCTGAATTTAGCAAATTATACTTCCATCATATAGACCTTTTTTTACAATTCGTTGACTAATGCTTGCTGAGACATGGGACGTTAAATATTGGTTATAGATCTAGCAAAATTTAATCCCGCCATCTTATATGTGCAATGTGCAGTTCACTACTAGTCTTTTGCAATTTCTGCAGATCTTTTCAGCTTGCAAAATTCTAAACCATATGCACTTTCCCAATTTGTGCATTGATAAGCACCAGGGACTGTCACATTTTCAGCCTCTTTATATTAGTAAAATCCCCATTTTTTGGATACATGACTCTTTATATTTGTACTTCAAAGGGACCTTTCCTGTACCTTTTTTTCACAGCTATTGATATCAATGTTGAAGTATTTAATGTCTTCCCTGGATCATAGCAAAAACAAATGTCAATGATACATCCCAGACTTTAAAAGTAATGAGTTCCCGAGAATTTTTCTCAGCCTCATTGTTAGAGATTTTCACTTAAACTTATAAACAGCTAGCCTTTTGGTTGATTCGGTGTTTTTGTAAAAGTTGGATGATTATTTCTGTGCACTTTTTAGATCAGCCAAAATCAAACTTACAAGTCTTCTGATTTTAACTATGTGTTTAGTTGGCAACATTCTATCGTCCTATGTCATATGCTAGGACAAATTAGTACAAATGCTCCTTCTTCCCTAGTGCTATTAGAGCATGGAATGGGTTGCCTGAGCTAGCCAGGAAAACCAGTGACTTGGCAGAATTTACGTCTGACTGAATGCATGACGCGTAGGACGTAATCATCTTCTTTTTTGAAGTAACGTCTGTATTATATAAGATAAGATAAGATTTGTCCTTGACATTGTTTAGTTTATTGCAAAAATTCCCGATGCCTAGAAGCCATTCGAATCAATTTTACTGCAATTGGAAACAATCGCTAAATCTTTCAGCAGAAGTGACCAATAGCGTTACAGAAACCAGCACATTTGGTGTCTATCTAACCGTATCCATGTGATGCTATTTTCATCTGTGGATACAGCAGTGAAGGTCACGTGATCATTCAAAATTTCTGATTTCCTTTGATCCGTGTCTGTCACTAAGGCTAAGGTCAAGGTTATCTGACGTCATTGTGCCACTTACACTGCGGTTCTTTTTAGAGTCATTCGATAGCAATAAATGTTAGTAGTCAATTCGATTAGGAAAATCTTTGCACATAAAATCATGTCAGAGGCAGCCTTAGCAGAGATGGGGACTAGCACTTCCCCCCTTTGTCTTAGTCAGACATCACCACCCCTTCCAATGTTTCGCGCTTTTACACCAGCGCAGCTAATTTCCTTTCTGCCTCGATAGAGAACAACATCGGACAGAGAAGTTAACTTAAGCCTATTTTGTGTTTACTGTTTGTCTTGTTTTGTTTGATTTGTAGCTGATGAAGGCTTCGTGGCCTAAACGTTCTTTGTTTTTAGTTGGTTCGCCAGGATTACCTATAGTTATGTTTATTATATTTTATATACAGTCGCTCACCCCATGCAATCTTTGTTATTTTATTGTTTTTCTTTTTTTGGTTGTTTTGTAACTGATGAAGGCCTCGTGGCCCAAACGTTCTTTGTTTTTAGATGGTTCGCCAGGATTACCTATAGTTATGTTTATTATATTTTCTATACAGTCGTTCACCCCGTGCACTATTTGTTATTTTTGAGTCTTGGAACTTTTTATTTTGGTAGTTTAAAAAAACAGTTGTTATTGTAATTATGAATCACTTGATGTATTCGTTGACGTCTCTGTGGCATTTTACGTCTCGAGAGACGATCTTTTCCCTTTGCAACTTCTTGTGTGACTAAAGAGGCCAATCCTTGATACACAGCTGCGATCGCAGGTTGGGCGCCTGGTGATCAGATATGACCAACCTGCGATCGTTGACGTAAGGACTGCCATAAAGACTCACGTGACGTTAGTATATCCGATACAGCAACTATATAGTCAGCGTCCACAAGGGGTTATTCGAAAGTTCCAGAAAATAACTCAAGCGTCAACCACGAGTGTCGTTTTGTCTTAACCTTTACCCTTTGCCCAACTACTTCACATTTAGGACGAGCTTGCGTTAAAATCCAAACACCTGAGTACGACTTTTGTATAGTCCGGCTACCTGCACATGTAAGTCTTTCAACTCAGCTCAACTCAGCTCAAGTAAAGTGTGACCTACTTAAAAACTTCTTGAATAGCACGTCAAATTTTTCATTTACTTGACTTTTAGGAGATTGACCTGTAGAAAATCACTAACCTCATCAGAAACAAAACAATCTTAAATTAATCTCCATAACTATGACTGTGATTAACTCCCTTGCGATTGAGTTGTCGTTATTAACGTGTGTGCAATGAAAACAGAATGAAGCTGTGTATGTCCATCATGTTTCTGAGTATAGAATACATAAATATGCAAGACACAGACCACCTTATCTAATTAACGATAGTTATGTGATTCTGAGTATACAATACATAAATATGCAAGACACAGACTACCTTATCTAATTCACGATATTTATGTGATTCTGAGTATACAATACATAAATATGCAAGACACAGACCACCTTATCTAATTCACGATAGTTATGTGATTCTGAGTATACAATACATAAATATGCAAGACACAGTACAATACATAAATATTCAAGACACAGACCACCTGATCTGATCCATCATATAGTTCTACTTATAGAATGTAGATCATCAACGCGTACCGCGATCTTTCCATGAGTTACAATTCTGTAACTTTGTCTTTCTATATATTCTATAGATCATTTACGAAGCCAAAGATAGCGACACACGATTCCTGTGAAAATATCTTGTAGAATTAATTATCTAGATTGTAAATTTTCAAACTGAAAACAAAAACGATATGTCAACATTTTTGTAAAACAATAATGGTTGACCAACAGGCATATCATGTTTGACTATCTCACAAAAATAATGATTCTAGTCGAGGCATAGCCGTGAGAGTATCCTGGATGTCTCTGGTTACTTCTGTCCAGGATAAAGTTACAATTCGATTCAGAGTTTCTCTGAAGAGAAGCCCAGAGTGAAAAATCTAAAAAAAATTCCTTTAAAAATACAAAACAAAGCTTATCTAAGGGGAACAACTCCGCCCCTAAAACTATATCAAAAATTTACAAGCTATTTCCCTTATTCGATATGAAAATAATTAATTACTAATAATAAATGAACTGACTGGGTATTTTTTTAAAATTGATTTGTTTTGTTAGATACAATAAATAATTGTTTAAAGTATCAACTTGATCGGAGAATGCGTGATGGAGAAATAGCGTTAACAAGTATTTAAGGGGACTAAACGCAACAAATTTAGCCATTTATGTGAATACTGAAGAATTAGTTTCCCTTGCTGGTATCAAATAAAATATATAATTACAAGTGATTAATTGACTAATTGGTAACTTTTTATTTTATTGATTCATGCATTGTCTATGCCAATGAATAAGTGTGCGAATTTTCAACTTGATTCGAGAATGGTTGTGGGAGAAATAAAGTGTTCACAGTTTGTACTTCACAGACAGACAGACAGACAGAGTGAGTTGATAGAAGCTTTGTAAAAAGTGTTGAAATTCTGATATGATTAACAGAATGTTAAGTCTTTACATCTTTTTGAAAGCCACTATATTTTATGGCCATCTCAATTGGATTAATCTTTAAGATAAGATAAGATAAGATAATTTTATTGATCCAATCAAATGGAAATTCAGTTTGACTAAAAATTGACAACCTCAGCGTAACTACTGTACAATAATAGTATAGATGAAAGATTCGAACAACATTCACTCACGAAACACATACACATTCACAACCAGCGCTTTATGAGTTTGACTTCTATGAACTTCTCGATGACGACAGTTGATCTTGTAACACTCTGACCGATAGTGGGATAAACGAGTTTTTAAATCTTTCAGTTTTAGTCCTAATGGAAAGGTTAGTGCTATTTTTGTGCTGATGTGTTTTTTTCTTGCTGTTTGGTACCGTAATCATTAGGACTGTGTGATAGTGTAGTTATTATGGCTGTGTGGTAGTGTAATCATTATGACTGTGTGATAGTGTAGTTATTATGGCTGTGTGGTAATTTAGTTTTGATTCTATGTGTTTTCTGTGGCTGTGCGTTTTTTATGGCTGTGTGGTTTTTGTGTTGTTGTTTGTTGATTTTTGTAGCTATGTTGTAAGGCCTCTCTGCTGCCCCCCCCCCCCCAAAAAAAAGGTAGTTTCGGTTATAAATGATTCCTAGTGTAATGACATAAGGACATTGCAGGGTATACCTGCGTGTGGTCATTGCACTGGTTCCCTGATCCCCTAGTATACCGAAGTCAACTGAACTTAGATTCACCTGCGTAGAGAAGACTTCTATGACAAGAGACAAACCAATGTTTGCATTGCCAGGTCACGCTATGTCCTCTTTGCCCCAGAGATACTCAGCGCTTTTATGGCTTCCGGCTAGAGAGTTCGACTACAATGACCTTAACATTCATGTGACCTCAATCACATGTCAGTTAATTTACATTTCAAATATTTGTTTCGTTTTGTGTTTCATTTCGTGTTTTTTTTGTTTTTTGTTTGCTTAATGAATAAAACTATAATGAAGAACTGACCTATATGTGCTATTAGTAGCGGAGACATCCGGAAGTCTGGATTGCTGGTAGGTTTCCTTACTGGTGGACATTAGATTTGAAAGTGCCATACGGCTGCCTGGTCGTGCGGTGTGCGCTCTGGACTGTTGTCTAATTGGTCCTCAGCTCTGCCATCAATCGGCCGCCATCCTGCAACGACAAGGGTGTGATAATCCTCAATTCTGACAAACGTTCAAAACATGTAATCAAGGACAAAACCAAAAGACACAGAGTTATTAAAGAGTGGCAGAAGGTTATACTTCACAATAGGGTCTCCCTCCCGTGTTTAATTCATGTTTTAAACGAGACCTCTTGTAGTAGGCTTTTTTGGACAGAATTGGCCGGAAGAGTGTCTTACGTGGGCCCTTGAGCTATATACACAGTACCACATCACACGAACGGGTTCATCCGCCTCTAATGCTGTAAACCTTATTAATGGACCTCATTCGCCAATCGTAAACATCTATCTCTATCTCTTCTATACTAATTACGTAATACACACAGGCCGTCACGTGACAGTTTTTTTTCTCCCATTGTTTTATCAGTATTATCACGTGACTAAAAATTGTCTGTTTACGATTGGTGAAAGAGGTCCAAGTTATGGAGTGTGTGTGTGTTTATATGGTGATGGTGGGAAGAGGTTTGCAATTGGTTGTGAGTGATTCAACACAGGTGGCGCTGTCAACTTTTCAGTCTTACGTTCCGGAGTGGTCTCTCCTAAGACCAAAGGATGAAAATATCAAAGAATGAAAGAAAGAATGAATGAAAGAAAGAAAGGGTGAAAGAAAGAATATACAATAAAAGAATGAATGAATGAAAGGAAGAATGTATGAATGAAGGAAAGAATGAATAAAAGAATGAATGAAAGAAAGGAAGACAGAATAATGTCCTACACAATGTGTGTTCAATAGTTTGTAAACTATTTACTAACTTCGCTGATAGAGGAACGATTTAACCCTTTTCATACCGGGATTCATTAATTTATAAGAACATCATTCATTTTAAAGTAGCTAGATCTAATTAGTTATTCTATAAATAGCTACATTGAATATTGTAACATAGAAAATGGGGGCTTATTTCTGCAGTGATTTTGTGGTTCCTTCTCCTTACATAAGTCGACACAACTGCTATCTATTTAAACTCAGGGGCGTAACAAAAAGCAACAAAAGTATGGGGAAGAAGAAACAACAACAAGCAAAATCCTTTTATTTTAAACATAGGCCTTATATTGCAGGGGTTCTCAACCTGTGGGTCGCGACTACTTTGGGGGTCGATTGACGATTTGCCAGGGGTCGCCTAAGACCATCGTAATATGGATTGTTTTTGTCTATTCTTCTATTGCTGCATGTGTGTGTGTGTGTGTGTGGGGGGGGGTCGCTGCAGAGTGGGGGATCGTAAAAAGGGTTCGTCGAGCATAAAAGGTTGAGAACCGCTGTTATATTGAGTAAAAGAAAAGCACCGTTCAATTACTGACATATCTCTGAATATCCGCAAGGCTCATCTCCCCTTTTTCTATATTAAAAAAAAAACAACAAACAAAATTAATTAATTTCCACAAACTGATAAACTAATTGGCAAATGTTTTGATTGATTCATGTACTGTCATCGACAATAAATATTTGTGCATTGTTTTAGCTATATCCTAGTACAGGGTGCATATGTGATTAGTGTAAAAGAATCCACCAAGACAGAGTGATCGATATAAAATTAAAAAAAATAAAGAGGAAGAAATTTACATAAGTAAAATAATGAAGAATTTCCAGATCAGTTGTGTCTGTGTGTATATCTAACCTTGACATCTAGAAAAAAAAAACTGATGGCGTTGTCTGTTTACATGTCAGGAAAAACAAAGAAGTAATAAAAAATCTGTTACATAATGTGTCAACAAGACAGCCAAGGAGTTAGCAGACATGTTGTTATCTCCCTTGATCTCATTCAATTCGCAAGTTATGGTTCACTATAAACACGTGGCCTGAAACTCTGTATACCGTCATAAAATAACAAATTTATGTAATCAAACGAGGTCAAATATTTTTGTTATTTTGAATAGCGTAATGCCGGCTCATGAGGCTCCACGTGACTGGAGCGATGCATTAACCATCTACTTGTCAAATGCATATATATTTATAGGATATAGATCTATACATATATATATATATATATAGTGTCCTGCACAGGAGTGCTGTCTAGTCCCTGATTGTACTGTACCGGTAATTAAAAACAACAACAAACAAATATGATCTTGTAGATTTTCAAAAATCTTTTAGAACTGTGATAAAAGTGTATATATATAACCATACCGCGCTAAATATAGCACAAAGGGAAGAGACTCTGTGTTTCCCGCATTTTTTGTAAACCCCCCCCCCTCGCTCCCCCCCTCCCCCCACCTCTCAACTTTTGCTACAATTTTTTACAATATCTCAATGCATGACAGTTAACCTTCGTATCAAATCTCCTTGATTAGTTTTTATTTTAAAAAGTAAAGTTCCCTTTTCAGACCTTGCGATCTATGGGGCAGATGATGTTAAGGTCATCTCTTTCTATGACCAACGGTTAACGAGCACATGTGTCCAGCACAACGACCAACCGCCTTTACTTTCCCCAACTAAAGTCAGGTACCCATTAGAGCTGGGTGGACTCAGGGATCTCCCTAAAAATCCCCGAAATTCAAAGTCCCAGCCTTCAGCGAGATTCGTACCCAGGAGTAAGCCCCCAGGTTTGGAAGCCGTGCGCTAAACCAATCAGCCACGAGGCGTCTACCTCTAGTTTATTAGAAGGTCTTTTGCAGGAAAGTATATGTTAGAAGGTCTTTTTTTAGGAAGGTCTATGTTAGATGGTCTTTACAGAAAGGTCCATGTTAAAATATGTTTATATGAAGGTCTTTGCAGGAAGGTCAATGATAGAAGGTTTTTGTAGAAATGTCTTTACAGGAGGGTCTATGTTGGAAGTCTTTTTGGGAAGGTTTTTACAAGAATGTCTATGTCAGAAGGTTTTTGTTGGAAGATCTTTACAGTAAGTTCTTTGTAGGAATGTCTTTAAAGGATTGATTTTGTAGGATGTGTGGCTGAGATCTTTACACGGCATTGAAGAGTCTGAGACATGAATTGAGTTTGAGAACTCTGATCAAGAGGTTACCATGTGGCCCTATCGACATTCGATCCTGTTTTACACGCCCTTTTTGTAACCTAACCCTTCAAATAAACTATCTTTTAGTTGAACTGTTAAAGAGACTGGAAAATGTCTAGATCTGTATTTTATTCGTCTTCAATGTTTTATATGCCATGTTACAGAAATGCACTCAACCAGAACGTTTAACACTTAAGTCTATTCACTTGTAGGTCATGACGTCAATATTATGCACATGATCTGGTTTTAACTGGATTCACAAAATGGAGTTCAGAGTGGATACATTCCACGGTGTATTTTAATACCATACATGAGTGTGTCAATTGGTATATTTTCAGATATATCTAAAAAAAAAAAAAAAAGAAAAAAAAAGATTTCTTTATATCACCGTTTGTTTGTTTAGAAAAGGGTGATGAATAGCAAATATATGATGTAAGACGTGTACAGTGGCATTTTGCAATAGTTCTCATAGTGTGTGAAGGGCGATAATAAAGGGCTATCCTTAAAAAAGATATGCTTGTTTTTAAACAGGCTACAATAACAAATTCTTTTTTAAAATTTGTCGTTGTTTGATTGAATGGTTATATTTTTTTTTGTGTAGACCATAAAAATTTACTAAATCAAACAAACAAACAAAAATATATAGCGCGTTTCAGAAACTTACAAATTTCTAAATAATACTTGAGTTTAGGTTCTCCCCCTTTTTTCCATCTCGCCATTTATAGGCCACATCCTGACATAAAGCGCTTTTTATATTGTCTTTAAAGTCCCAAACCCGAAGAACAAGTCAGAGAAAAACTCTGAAATATATTAAATATTTCATTATATTTGGTTAGATGGTACTGAAGGTATTTCACGTTGGATCCCAGCATACCTTAGGACATTTCTTTTTAGAAAGCGGGAAATCCATTTATCTTCCGGATTAAAACACATACAACAAACCTTCAACCGATTTATACTTATCCTGCACCGAAATCTGAATTGCCCTAATGTACTATAATGGTATATATCCCCACCTTATGTGTCCCCACTCACATTCATGTCAAAGTCACGACATGGTATATGAATTTACAGTAGCTATTTCCAGTGGCGTAGCTAGGGGTGTGTGGGGGAAGGGGAGAAGAATGAGTTTTTTTTTACATTAAATATTACACAAAATACAGGGACACCCAAAGAAGTCAAGCCTTCTTGGCCCCAAATGATGGCAAATTTGTATAATCATAGTGTAGTCCTTTTTTATAATTTCAATGAACATTGTGTAATTTGAAAGATAAAAGATAGTAAAACAGGTGATCACTTGTTTGAATATTTTTTTCCATTATGTAGATCTAACTTTTAATTTGTATATGAATACTATAAAAACAATCTTCCAAGAACAAGATATTCTAAAGATGTTACAAGCAAACATGAACCCAGTCGTAGATACCCATATATGTTTAATTGATATTTAAAACTAATTGGGGGGGGGGGTATAATTTTACCTAGGTCAGTGTTTTCCAAACCCGGTGACCTCGTTTTTATCTTTATGTCATATAAACGTGTCAGTGTATCATCCTTTATTGCGTCAGGCCATTGAAGAGCTCTATTTATACGTGAGCATCTAAAACACTTTGACAAAGAAGAGAAAGGGAGACTATTGCCTTGAGAAAATAAGTTTAAAATTAGATTAAAATTAAATCAAAAATATTACGTGAATTTTGAGATTGATCATGGCGCAGTTACCTCTTGACGCTCTTTATTTAGCATCGGATATTTCCTTTCTTTTGACGGTCCTTGGTTTGACTTTGATTGGCAATCCTGTCTTCACATCTTCTAATCATTAGCATACGAACTTGACTATCGTAACAGAAGTCCCTGACAGGAAGATAAAATGTGTCAAGAAAAAGTTCTGGCCGACTTTCATTAGAGTCGTCAGGCTGACCTTTTGTTTTGCATATTTTGGATTCAAAGTATGAACAGTCGATAGCACATTTAAACTAATGTTTTCATGAATAAAGTCTAGAAGCTAAAATAAAATGTAAAACCGATTCATATCATATATGCGTTGGAGGCTAGATACAGTCTAGCGAATAGAATATAATAATAGTGTTACAAAATAAAGCCCCTAAAAAGATGTAAGAAAAGAAAAAAAGAGGCCTAAGGCCCAAGAATTCCTATGATGAAAAAGCTATAAATGAATATCATAAATACTGAGGTTTCCTAAAAAAAAAATTGAAATAAAGCATGGGCGTATCCTGGTTTACAGTTTACCCCAGCATATTACTAAATAATTTAAGACTCGTGTACACACACGAATCGAAACTCACACACACACACACTTGTTGTCTGGTTGTACGTAAAGCTTTTTGTGAAGACTTCCTGGGTCTGAGCACAAATGGTATTATGTTCACCTGTTTGTGATGTCAACAGCTGACAATGGAATCGTGTTGTAAGCACAAAGACCAAACTAGAACAAAAATTCTTTCCGACCTTGCAATCTCTAGGGCAGATGATGTAAAGGCCATCTATTTCTGTGGCCGATAGTTGAAGCGGGCTTTCGTGTGGCCAGCAAATTGACAAGCTGTCTTTACTTCTTAAACTTCCCAAACAAATCTCTGGGGCTTTCTAAAAAATTCAGCCAGATTCAAAATCTAGACCCCTAGGTTAGTAAGCCAGGCACTTAACAACTCAACGATCACGTCCGATGTCCCCAAACCATAATGCCATTATTTCGTCCAGCTTTTCCATTGACAAAATTTACAGATACACGTGTACAAAGTACTCGAACATTGGTTAATTTTGTTTATTATATGTACAAAGTACTCGAGCATTGGTTAATTTGTTTTATTCGAACACATATGTACAAAGTACTCGAGCATTGGTTAATTTGTTTTATTCGAACACATATGTACAAAGTACTTGAGCATAGGTTAATTTGTTTTATTCTAACACATATGTACAAAGTACTCGAGCATAGGTTAATTTGTTTTATTCGAACACATATGTACAAAGTACTCGAGCATAGGTTAATTTGTTTTATTCGAACACATATGCACAAAATACTCGAGCATTGGTTCATTTGTTGTATCGGAGCACAAAGTTAGATTTATATTTGTTATCCAAAAAAAGGTTTAGGGGAAAAGCTGCCCCTTCCCCTCTCCATAGTCACCCCTCCACTCCATAGTCGACTGACTGTAAAATGCATGCTCCCTCTTCCCGAGTTATTAGAAGCTGATTCTAGATATTTACTTTGCAAATATTCCACGTTCAAACTATCGTCAGGCTTTTCTGGAGTTTCATAAGACCGATGCTAAATATAGACTCTTTAAAAGCAATGCGGTTCATCTACCTGATCTCAAATTACAGCTGAGGGGCTTTCCTGAAGTTACACTTTCTATGTATATTATTATCTATCTATATATAAATAGCCTCCGATTATTATCTTAGCGACGTCTGCCCAGGTCTTCCATTGCAGACAAAGCACGTAAACGAATTTCCGAATCTAATTTTAGCACGCCACCCACCCCCCCCCCCTCCACGCGAACTACGGGGTTAACGCCGAGAAATAAACATTCAACTTAGTTACAGATGTGAATGTCTTGGTGAAACAAGGTGATATAACGCTCTCCATGTAAGTAAACCATTTACCTTGCATCTCTACTGCTATAGCTCACAACACATTGAGTAGCCTTCAGACTGTATCGCTTTTACATATGACGCAATAGTGTCTTGATTTAATAACGTAAAGCTCTATAATCTCGAACAAGATGCATTACTGAATAATCTCTAAGCTTTATTGTACTCTCTCGTGTTAAAGAAGATAAGGAAAAGTGATTTTAGCATAAGTAAACCACATGTCTAGAAACTTCTGGAAACAAAAATCTGTGGTATTCCAGCAGAGCATTAAACGAGTTCGCTGAATCAGCAACAGAGTTTGTCCCTTATTAACATTGATGACAAGACGTGGGACATAATTATATAATCTTTTGAAGGGAGGCCTATAACTTAGTGCTTTTTTAATGATATATTATTAATAATAATAATAATAATAATCACCACCAAATCACCAGAAAATTCCTCAGTGGAATCTGATAAAGGGACTACGATGAATTTTGTTTCCCTTTAACAAAACTTGACCCTGGCTGCTCCAAAGAATAAATGCTCGTTCGTTTCAAACATAATTATAATAATAATCTTTATTGTCCGTAAGGAAATTAGTCTTACAATTTGGGTAATTCACCAAACAAAACATTATAATAATAGAAAACCCAAATATACATTCACAAAATATACATTCACACCTAGCCCCTGAGTCAACCCAACTCTAATGGGTACCTGGCTTTAGTTGGGGAAAGTAAAGGCTGTTGGTCGTTGTGCTGGCCACATGACACCCTGCTCGTTAACTGTTGGCCACAGAAGAAGATGACCTTAACATCATCTGCCCCATAGATCGCAAGGTCTGAAAAAGGGAAACTTTACATTCACACCAGACTCATTGTTATGATTTATTATGGCATCTTTTATGTTTTTGTTATCACCATCACCACCATCTTTCCTTTGCGTTCCTCATGGAACTTGGGTCCTCAGTAAAAACACGCCACTCTCCACGGTCTCTTGCTAGTTTTGTAATGGCTTCCCAGCTCTTTCCTGTCCTCTCGGCTTCATCTAGTACACTGCGTCGCCATGTTCTTTATGGTCTTCCTCTACGTCTTGTTCCCTGGGGGGTTCCACTCTAAGGCCTGACCAGCTCTGTTGTTGGTCTCTTTTTCTAAGGGTGTGACCAATCCATGCTTTGTTATAATGGAAATTACGAATTCAAAACTACTGGACAGTTAGCTTGGTTGATCTCGCAAAAATTTCAAAAACCATTCCGTTACCGTACACCCCAGACATTCATTACTTAGATATGAAACAGAGCTTGCCTTGATCGTGTGTAACCCGACCCTTGCGTACAATCGTGTTATTTCCAAATGTCAAACGTTAATCTCGAATGCAAACGATACATAAACAACCTCGCCGTCTCATAAAATTGGAGGTGCGTTTTGTATAAACAAAAGTGTGACACTATTTATGACACCAATCAATGACAAAGCAACTTTCGCTTTGCCGCGATAGTTGTAAACTTCGTTGGACAAGAGTTACTTCTCTGACTCTGTACTTACTTTCTGATTTGTGAGAGCGATCCTTTTGTCAGAAGAGGCAAACGTTGGCATTGCTGTAACTCTTCATGTTTGTAGGATACGTTTAGTTTCTTCAGGAAGGAAGATTATTACATTATTAATAGACAAAACCTCTAAGATTGATAGTGTTTTTAATTACAATAGGACAATAGGATATTTCTTATTCCATATGCTAAGACTAGCCTAGAATCAATTCGTGCAAGTGTTCCTTCTTCCCTAGTGCCATTAGAACATGGAGTGGGTTGCCTGAATCAGCCAGAAAAAACAAACAACTTAGCAGTGTTTAAGACAGATTAGAATGCATGAATAGATTGACACATGGATACGCGTAGGACGTAATTAGTTTCTCTTTTGAAGTGACGTCTGTAATTTATACGATATAATTTAATATTACTGCAATGTAATATACTGAGTTGGTGTGTGTGTGTGTGTCAAAGTGTAGGTGATTTTGACTTAGTAAATGTAAATGTTTTTTTTTGTTTTTTTTTAATATTTCGGAATAATTTTTGTATAGCGCAACTATAGTGCTTTAGCAAGCTCTGTAAGCTATAGTCGTATTGTTAGTGTGTGTGTGTGTGTGTGCGTGCGTGCGTGCGTGTGCGCGCGCGTGTGTGTGTGTGTGTGTAATAGAAGATTTCTGTGCTGACTATAGGTGCTCTGCAAACGCAATTAGAATAGTGATTGGAACACTAGCCCCCCTTGGTTGTCTAAGCCACTCAGTTATTGTGTGTGAGTTAGTGTATCTGTGTACGACAAAATGAATTACTATGTCAATGTGTGTGAGCATCATTTAGTGTGTGTTTGCAAGTATGTGTGAACTAATGTGTTTATGTGTATGTATTTAGTGTGTGTGGATGTGCGTAATCAATGTTTAATTGTAAGTTGGTTTAAACACAGGTGTGTGTTTAAAAAAAAAACTAACAATTAGCTTCAGGTCTAAACATACTAATATGTGTGTGAGATGTTGGTTAAAAGAAGATGTAGTTATTGTTTTCAAACTGGTTTTTACGTTTTTGTTTATCTAGAGCTTATCAAGCCTGTTTTGTGCACTTGGGGGAGTGGCAATGACAAGTTTTGATTATGCAGAACAAGATCACAGCTATACCTTATTTTATGATCTTTGTAAAAATAATGCACTTAGTATAGAGGACACTCCTTCTCTTTCACAATGACTTCACTTATTGCAGTGTATCTTACAACGAGCGTACCTTTAAGAAGACATAACTCCAGGTATTCACGTGTTTGGATGGTCGTGTGACTAATACACTAGGCTACCCACCTGAAGGTTTGAAATTCAAATCCCAATAATTATCTGCTATTGTTTTTGTTTTCGTTGCCCATCATTATCATCATCATCATAATCATCCATCATCATCATTATCGTCATAATCATCCATCATCATCATAACCATCATCATCATAACCATCATCATAATCATCCATCATCATCATCATAATCATCCATCATCATCATCATAATCATCATCATCATCATAATCATCCATCATCATCATAATCATCCATCATCATACTTCATTTAAGTGAGATCCTGAGAGGTTTTAATCTTCTCTTGCAAAAGCCCTAGACAGAATCTCTTCTGTTGTGCAAAGTGGTAGTATGTTAAGACCTATTTCAGACCACAGAGTTGAGTAATTTCTATAGGCTAGTCAAAAAGACTAATTTTTGTAAAGAAGAAACACTCCATTTTAGCGCAGCGAAACAAATGTAAAGAAACTTCAAAACAATGTCTGGACTATGAAATTGCTTCTTTGTTATTATTATGTTGGAGCGTTCAGATGATAAGTCCAACACACGAGATGAACTGTGCAGTGGTTTCCTAATCAGGGAGCTCTCCATATAGTTTTCTCTCTATTAGGGTGTTTTGGGGCCAGTGTCTTGTACGGGCCTTTATTAAAAACATAATCAGCATTCTCTGGTAACACTCCACATGGGCAGATTTCACTATTTCCAATTTGGAGCTTCCAGAACATGTACTGTCTCATTCTGCTGTGCCCGGTTCTGAGGCCAAAGCTTAGACGTTGGTCATGTTGGGATCACTTATCAAAGGCGTCATCTTTCTTGTGATTCGATAGAGTGTTAGTCCATTTCTTCATTTCTTCCGGATGTAGTGAAATGTACAATTGTGAAATTAAATTTCTATTACTTCTTGAAATTGTGAAACATTTCTTTCCTTTTTAGCGGCCACCGAAAGGGGAAAAGACGCTATTAGTTTTGTGTAGAAATGTCTGTCTGTCTGTCCGTCCCGTTTATATCTCGTAAACTAGAAAAGATAGTGAAAATCCGACATCATAATATTTTAGTCCATTCAAAGTTCTGATGCAACGGCTACTTTTTTTTTCTTTTCTAAAAGCGAAAAATCTAATTTTTAAAAATTAATTTTATTAAATTTCCCTGCAGGTTTTAATATTTTTAGACTTATCACGAAACTGTCAGGAAACTAATGCCTAGAGTCAGTTTCAGTTCTTATAAGTGTTTGTTTGTAAACATATTTGTCGTCTTCGAGGACAAGTTTTCTTATAGATTTGTATTTTTATTATTGCACTTTATCATTACAGTTTACATGTATCAGTGTGTGTATCATACCATTGTATCGTTTATCTTGTCTGCAGTAAATAAAACATTTTTTTATAGTGATTATGTTAACCCAAGTTCGTTTAGCTTACAATAATATAATCTAAAAATAGACAAAATTTTGCTTGTGTGTGTGTGAGAGTGAAAGTGTGAACACATCCATTGATAACAAATTGAATTTAGGTCATACTCAATTTTTTTGTTTAAATCTTGACTGAAAGTTAGATCTGGGTCTTTTTTTTCTCCATCAAGTATGTAAAAGCCTTAGAAGTTTAATGTTTGTGTTGAAATAGAGTTAGAACTAGAATGCCGAAGTGATGTTCCATATGTATAATTTAAAAGTCATTTCTTTATCGATTCTTAGCAAGCGTCTAGGAGGTAAAAGGAATCTGCGTACGAAATTTCATGCGGATCCGTACGGCAGTTAATGAGATTTCTTGATTAATGAATCAGTGAGTGCGTCAGTGGTACTAAACAAATATATTATAGGTTTAACCCTTAAAACGCGTGTGGTAGTTAAGCCTCTAAACATCAGAATTGTAATTCCATTTATTGTAAAACAGCTCAGCACTTTAAGGGTTAAAAGTAATTTCTGATCATTTTCTTGGTAAAAATAATTCACAGCGTCTCCTGCCAGATGATATGGATACGCAAAAGATTAATTTAAACACCCTAATGTCAACCTCTGTCACAATCATCTAAGTGGAGCTGACATTCAAATCAATAGTACAAAGCTACAAAATATGCAATTGCAAATTTCAAAAAAAAATATTCTTGGTCCTCTATTGGTCACCAAAAGAACCTATTTTCTATAGGCCCTATCTATGGATCCACGTAGGACGTAATTATCCTCTCTGTTGATATAGCGTCTGTAAATTATAAGATCATGGCCATGACCTTTCAACCGGAAGTATTGGTTTTCATTAAGTTCATCTTTCTTTGACAAGTAAAT
Source organism: Biomphalaria glabrata (assembly GCF_947242115.1). Lineage (NCBI taxonomy): Eukaryota > Metazoa > Mollusca > Gastropoda > Planorbidae > Biomphalaria > Biomphalaria glabrata. Next base: position 2,301,357 of record NC_074725.1, read on the forward strand.
ATTATATCTAAACTTTTGCTATCTGGAAGAAAGAAATTGATTTCTTAAAGGATTGAAGATGAAGCTATTGAATTTAGATCTCTAGCTATTTACAATTTTTCTGCCATGAAGATGTATAATTTTACATCGCAGAGGACGATAACACCGACATGAATATAGGCAAGAATCGCAAAATTCTCAGTTGCCCCCTCAAACATAAAACACACACACACTCACAAACAAATCCTGGATGCCGATGTCATCCCACAAACGTTACGGTGACACGTTTTAAGCGTCAGTGTAGTCCTTCTTTACCCCCCCCCCCCTTTTTCCCAAATAAAAAATTTGGTTGAGATTCATTGTTTTTCTACTTGTTAGGTTTTGTTTGTTTTTTCAAAGTTTCACTTATCCCTTCAAAAGTGAGACCAGCCTAGACGTCTTGCAGATCGGCTGTGGATGCGGCAGCGGGCTGGATTCGAACTCGGGGCTTTCGAGATGACAGTCCGAAGCGCAAGTCGCATAAGCCAGTTTGTGGTGAGGTTTGGGTTTAAACCTTAACAATGTTCCCCATAGCTCTAGCTGTTTTCTGTTTGACTCACGTACAAACGATGTATTACGTATATAGGCAGGCACGTAATAAACAATAGTTTGATAAATATTTTGGTGATAGGCCCAGACGTGGCCTTGAAATAGGTCACGTGACAATTTGCATATTTGTGAACGCAACGAAAGGAAAAAAAAAAACCCAGAAAATGGAGAAATGTCAATAACTGACATTGACCTCGTGAGGAATCAAGTTAAGAAAATGTATAAGAAAGCAAAACTTCCTAGTATACCTGGGACTCGCATTAAACCCATAACGTAATAGCGTATTTAAAACTAAAAAAAAATAAAAAATACACGCTTAGCCGTAAACATATTTATGTTGGCAACAGCACGCATGGTTAAAAAAATCTCAAAACATGGCGAATGTGTAACACACAATAGACTTTTTTTTTCTCTTTAAAAAAAAGGTAAGTAAAATATTTAGGTTACAGACAGCCTGTGAATTGTTGTTTGTATACAGACTGGTGTTAATTTGGCAGGTCAGAGGTCATATAAAACGCAATTAAAGTGCGACTCTGTCTCACAGTGTTATACGCGTTTAGGAAGGTGGTCGAGGTGTAAGCTGGGGAGGGGTAGGAGCGGGAGAGAGAATGAGTGGTCGGAAACTTAGATCTAACCTCCCGTTGTGTTAGTATAAAGTTCAAACCCTGCAGTGTATTAACTCTTGCTCTCCGTAATTATTTTTTCACATTCTGACAGAATTCTTCATTTTGTTCATTACTATTTTACAACCATGTAATGATTAACCTTTAATAACTTTTTCGCTTGTTGTCAGAAAATGTTTTAGTTGGTATAGAGTTAAAGGGGAAAGCATGCTCTTTTTCTGGAGCACAAAGTAAAGTTTATAAAATTAAACATTAATTTAATTAAATGAGGTCAATTCAACGATGGTATCGTCAATTAGGAGAGAAAGAGTTAACTACATATGTTAACTTACACATTCGACTCAAAAGTGTCTCTTTCGGACGATGACTCGGATAAATCCCTGCTTTATAAAACCGAATCGTCTGACTTAAGTCAACTGACTTCTCCATGCACTTCTCCATGTCAACAAAGTAGGGCGTTTTAATTAATTGTCGTATTTACCTTCACCGGACTCTGCAGACGCGTCGAGAAAAACATGCGAAAAATAAAACAACTGTTGAATGTTATTTTGCAAAGGTTACATCAACTCACACTGTCTCTCTGTCTGGAAAATTTGTACATGTTATTTCTCCCACTACCCATTCTCGGATCACTTTGCACAATTATTCATTGTCGATGACAACACATGCATCCATCGAAAAAAGTGACTAATTATTTTATCAATTAATTATTGATATTAATAAAATAATATTTTTTTTTCTTTTTAGAGGCAGCACTAGCATTAGTGGAGAAAAAAAAAAGAATTAGGTCATCGGCTAAAAAATGTGAAACTAACAATAGACAACAAACACGCTTCTACTTTCTTAAGTATTTTGCTAGCTCAGTGGCTAGAATGTCGGTCTTCTTTCCTTAAGGCTTCAGTCCTCAAATTCAAATTCAGACTCGATTTCTTTTTAAACTTCTTTTGAAAGACAGCACGGAAACCTTCTCCTCGATACCCCCCCCCCCTCCTCCTTTACTTTTATTGTTGTGTCCGTTCACCCTCAACTATCCCATAGTCTGTTGAATCGTTGGGGCACCACTCAAGATCTGTTGACAACTGGACTTACAACTGTTCTCTTAGTTGTAAGTCCAGTTATGAGTCTAGTTGTAAGTCGAGTAGTAAGTCCAGTTTTAAAAGCTAGTTACCGTTTTCATTAGCATCTTAAAACGAAATGTGAAAATGTTTTATATCTTTTTTTTTTTACATTTTATAGTGTTGTTTTCATTGAGCCTTTTCAGTCGTAGTGCGACTCTGGTTTGTCTCATGTAGCACTTTATACATGCAACTGTAGAGCCCTATTCTAGAGAGACATTCGCGTCTACATACAGTGCAGGTGAAGATGGCATTTGGTTTGGTGGTAGAGGAACCAGCCTTTTTCTTTGACTTGCTTTTTTTTTTCGAGCTGAGGTCATTACTTATTCGTTGTCCATAACTTTCATTGTCAAAATCTCTCTCTTGCGGTCAATGGTGATGTCTTCCCAGTAGTCAACATTGGTGGACACAACAAATATTTATAGAATAAAGAAATTAGATTCTAAGATATTTATGAAATAAAGAAATTAGATTCTAAGATATTTATGAAATAAAGAAATTAGATTTTTAGATATTTATGGAATAAAGAGATTAGATTCTAAGATATTTATGGAATGAAGAGATTATATTATAAGATATTTATGGAATAGAGAAAATAGATTCTAAAATATTTATAGAATAAAGAAATTAGATTTTTAGATATTTATGGAATAAAGAGATTAGATTCTAATATATTTATGGAATAAAAAAAATTAGATTCTAAGATTTTTAGCGAATAAAGAGATTAGATTCTAAGATATTTATGGAATAAAAAAAATTAGATTCTAAGATATTTACGGAATAAAAAAAATTATTCTAAGATTTTTATGGAATAAAGAGATTAGATTCTAAGATAACTAGGATATGATATAGTTATACGAAAAACAACAGCAATGTATTTAAAGATTTTTTTAAGAACTCTAAAATCAAAACAAATAACAGTCTTAATAAAAACAAATGTTCTCTACCCCCCCCCCCCCTCCTAACTATAAGAAGTAGGCCCTAAGTGTATAGGTTCAAACTTCAAACATCCGTCTCATTTCCAAGTATCAACGAGCACAAGGTCAAATAAAGTGTGTTCGTCTATTTCGGTAGATCAACCTCTAGTGACTAGTGGAATGAAGTACCGTGATAGTGTTCAAAACTAATTTGTCAACCAACATTAAATACTTCCCCGCGGAACACTGAACTATAGATACTCTCCTACTTTGACTGCTACATCTCCATATTGAACAAATCTTTACTCAGTTGACTGAAGAGTTCACGTCAATGCCCACTAGGGTTTCGCACACAAGGGGCGACAATTAGTTAGTGACGTCTGCCGAGTACATTTTTTGTTTTCTTTGTTTGACGAGAGTTCCTTGTCCAAATTGTCGTCTGCGTGTTCTATTGCCAACTTTGAACGCATTTTTCCCCCCTTCTATCACGTACGTATAGTTGACGAATCTAAATCCGTTGAACAGAACCACTTATTGATTGATCAGGTTTATTGCTTCTTCCGAGTGATTTATTGACTAATTGTTTACAGCCCGTGACTGATTCGTATGGCAGGCATATATTTACAAGAAGGTGCTCAGATTAAGTAGCTTGCCTATTTTTTTGTTATATGGAGGCGTTGCAGAGAGAAAGTAACCGATGATCTTTGAGGCATGTAAAAGCCTATGATCTTCTTGTAGGCATATTCATATTTGTTTGTGAGTCAAAACATATGCAGACAAGGGGATATTGGATCTATTTGGAGCTATATCACAACACAAACCCAGCAATACTGACACGAACATTGTCAGCCGAATATTCAGAGATTCACAGGCTTTCTTTCATTACACATCATGAACCATACAAGAATGTTGTGCACTACAGATTGAACTACATATAAAACATGTATTATCTTATCTCATCATCACCTTCACCTTTATCTTAGTCTGTTGGATCGTTGGGGTACCACACAAGATCTGAAGATCTGTTAACCTTCTTTCTCCATTCCTCTCTGTCCTTTACCTTTGAAAGAATTACATTCACTGACAGGCCTGTCCATTCTGTGTCTTCCCTTCCCTTCCTCAGTCTTCCTCTTCTTCCTGGTACTGTTCCCTGAAGGAAGGTCTTTGCGAACCCTGAGGACCTTGTAATGTGGGCTTACGTTTTTTTTTTATCTCATCTTATCTTATAATTTACAGACGTCCCTTTAAAATAGGAAGATAATCTCGTCCTAGGTGTGTCTATGTGTTAACCTTGTCGTGCATGGTACTGAGAGACTTAAACTCTGGGTTTTCCTGGCTGATTCAGGCAACCCGTTCCATGATCTAACGGCACTAGGGGAGGAGGAGCATTTGTACGAGTTTGTCCCAGCATATGGAATAAAAAATGTGCCTTTATATTTGGCTCTCTCTGTGTATTGTATTAGGTTACGTATTTGTAAGTTATAGTTCAGTCTTTTGTTTCTTTTATGCTGGTTTCCTATGTGGTCTTCTGCACTGAAGAGTCTTTAACTCTTTCTTACCGTAATTATTTACCACATTCTGGTGGAATCAACGTTGGTGTCGTCAGTTAGGAGAGAAAGAGTTAAATTTAATAATTTTTTACTAATTGTGCTACTCTAGTCAAATGTGAATTTTCGTTTGTTATAATCTCATGACTTCAATGTTTGTGCTTTAACTCTTTCTCTCCGTAAATATTTTTCCACGTTTTGACGGAGTTCTTTATTTTGCTCATTACAATTTCACTCCCCTGTTATGATTAAGCTTGAATAACTTTTGCTTTTGTTATCAGAAAATGTTTTATTTGGTATAGAACTCAAAGATAATGCTTCCTCTTTTTATATAAAACAAAATAAAGTTTTAAAATTAAACATCAATTTAATTTAATGAGGTCAAATCAATTATCGTCAATTAGGAGAGAAAGAGTTAAATCTGTACAGCTACGTATCACCAACGTCACACAAACACTAACCTGAAATGTTGATAACAAATAATTTGTTTTCTTGTTCTTCTGGCTTGATGGGTTAGTGTTTTGGCGTCAGTCTCAAACACAGGAGACCTTGACATTCGTTATGCGTGTGTCAGCTGTTTATCGCTTCTGTCCAATGCATCTGTCGAATGAGTAATGTGTTGAAGATGTGTGTTGTTGGTATGACTAATTATGCACATTCCAACTTGAGCAACGCAATAAATGTGACGCTATGTACCGGAAGTTCCAACTTATATGATCGATACATTGGATTGATCAATCAACAATCGCTATGTAGCCTAAATCAATAGTACGTGTCGATAAACCCGTACATTAATTATAAAATCGATGGATGCAGCCTTAGAAATTAAAAAAAAAACCCTGTCTAATTGCGGGAAAATTCGTGACACTGGACAATACTTGGGTTAGACTGTCGTAAAATGCGCCATAGGCCATGTGTCGTAAAATGCGCCATAGGCCATGTGTCGTAAAATGCGCCATAGGCCATGTGTCGTAAAATGCGCCATAGGCCATGTGTCGTAAAATGCGCCATAGGCCATGTGTCGTAAAATGCGCCATAGGCCATGTGTCGTAAAATGCGCCATAGGCCATGTGTCGTAAAATGCGCCATAGGCCATGTGTCGTAAAATGCGCCATAGGCCATGTGTCGTAAAATGCGCCATAGGCCATGTGTCGTAAAAATGCGCCATAGGCCATGTGTCGTAAAATGCGCCATAGGCCATGTGTCGTAAAAATGCGCCATAGGCCATGTGTCGTAAAAATGCGCCATAGGCCATGTGTCGTAAAAATGCGCCATAGGCCATGTGTCGTAAAAATGCGCCATAGGCCATGTGTCGTAAAATGCGCCATAGGCCATGTGTCGTAAAATGCGCCATAGGCCATGTGTCGTAAAATGCGCCATAGGCCATGTGTCGTAAAATGCGCCATAGGCCATGTGTCGTAAAAATGCGCCATAGGCCATGTGTCGTAAAATGCGCCATAGGCCATGTGTCGTAAAAATGCGCCATAGGCCATGTGTCGTAAAAATGCGCCATAGGCCATGTGTCGTAAAAATGCGCCATAGGCCATGTGTCGTAAAAATGCGCCATAGGCCATGTGTCGTAAAATGCGCCATAGGCCATGTGTCGTAAAATGCGCCATAGGCCATGTGTCGTAAAATGCGCCATAGGCCATGTGTCGTAAAATGCGCCATAGGCCATGTGTCGTAAAATGCGTCATAGGCCATGTGTCGTAAAATGCGCCATAGGCCATGTGTCGTAAAATGCGCCATAGGCCATGTGTCGTAAAATGCGCCATAGGCCAAGTGTCGTAAAATGCGCCATAAGCCATGTGTCGTAAAATGCGCCATAAGCCATGTGTCGTAAAATGCGCCATAGGCCATGTGTCGTAAAATGCGCCATAGGCCATGTGTCGTAAAATGCGCCATAGGCCATGTGTCGTAAAATGCGCCATAGGCCATGTGTCGTAAAATGCGCCATAGGCCATGTGTCGTAAAATGCGCCATAGGCCATGTGTCGTAAAATGCGCCATAAGCCATGTGTCGTAAAATGCGCCATAAGCCATGTGTCGTAAAATGCGCCATAGGCCATGTGTCGTAAAATGCGCCATAGGCCATGTGTCGTAAAATGCGCCATAGGCCATGTGTCGTAAAATGCGCCATAGGCCATGTGTCGTAAAATGCGCCATAGGCCATGTGTCGTAAAATGCGCCATAGGCCATGTGTCGTAAAATGCGCCATAGGCCATGTGTCGTAAAATGCGCCATAGGCCATGTGTCGTAAAATGCGCCATAGGCCATGTGTCGTAAAATGCGCCATAGGCCATGTGTCGTAAAATGCGCCATAGGCCATGTGTCGTAAAATGCGCCATAGGCCATGTGTCGTAAAATGCGCCATAGGCCATGTGTCGTAAAATGCACCATAGGCCATGTGTCGTAAAATGCACCATAGGCCATGTGTCGTAAAATGCGCCATAGGCCATGTGTCGAAAAATGCGCCATAGGCCATGTGTCGTAAAATGCGCCATAGGCCATGTGTCGTAAAATGCGCCATAGGCCATGTGTCGTAAAATGCGCCATAGGCCATGTGTCGTAAAATGCGCCATAGGCCATGTGTCGTAAAATGCGCCATAGGCCATGTGTCGTAAAATGCGCCATAGGCCATGTGTCGTAAAATGCGCCATAGGCCATGTGTCGTAAAATGCGCCATAGGCCATGTGTCGTAAAATGCGCCATAGGCCATGTGTCGTAAAATGCGCCATAGGCCATGTGTCGTAAAATGCGCCATAGGCCATGTGTCGTAAAATGCGCCATAAGCCATGTGTCGTAAAATGCGCCATAGGCCATGTGTCGTAAAATGCGCCATAGGCCATGTGTCGTAAAATGCGCCATAGGCCATATGTCGTAAAATGCGCCATAGGCCATATGTCGTAAAATGCGCCATAGGCCATGTGTCGTAAAATGCGCCATAGGCCATGTGTCGTAAAATGCGCCATAGGCCATGTGTCGTAAAATGCGCCATAGGCCATGTGTCGTAAAATGCACCATAGGCCATGTGTCGTAAAATGCACCATAGGCCATGTGTCGTAAAATGCGCCATAGGCCATGTGTCGTAAAATGCGCCATAGGCCATGTGTCGTAAAATGCGCCATAGGCCATGTGTCGTAAAATGCGCCATAGGCCATGTGTCGTAAAATGCGCCATAGGCCATGTGTCGTAAAATGCGCCATAGGCCATGTGTCGTAAAATGCGCCATAGGCCATGCGTCGTAAAATGCGCCATAGGCCATGCGTCGTAAAATGCGCCATAGGCCATGCGTCGTAAAATGCGCCATAGGCCATGCGTCGTAAAATGCGCCATAGGCCATGCGTCGTAAAATGCGCCATAGGCCATGTGTCGTAAAATGCGCCATAGGCCATGTGTCGTAAAATGCGCCATAGGCCATGCGTCGTAAAATGCGCCATAGGCCATGCGTCGTAAAATGCGCCATAGGCCATGCGTCGTAAAATGCGCCATAGGCCATGTGTCGTAAAAATGCGCCATAGGCCATGTGTCGTAAAATGCGCCATAGGCCATGTGTCGTAAAATGCGCCATAGGCCATGTGTCGTAAAATGCGCCATAGGCCATGTGTCGTAAAATGCGCCATAGGCCATGTGTCGTAAAATGCGCCATAGGCCATGTGTCGTAAAATGCGCCATAGGCCATGTGTCGTAAAATGCGTCATAGGCCATGTGTCGTAAAATGCGCCATAGGCCATGTGTCGTAAAATGCGCCATAGGCCATGTGTCGTAAAATGCGCCATAAGCCATGTGTCGTAAAATGCGCCATAGGCCATGTGTCGTAAAATGCGCCATAGGCCATGTGTCGTAAAATGCGCCATAGGCCATGTGTCGTAAAATGCGCCATAGGCCATGTGTCGTAAAATGCGCCATAGGCCATGTGTCGTAAAATGCGCCATAGGCCATGTGTCGTAAAATGCGCCATATGCCATATGTCGTAAAATGCGCCATAGGCCATGTGTCGTAAAATGCGCCATAGGCCATGTGTCGTAAAATGCGCCATAGGCCATGTGTCGTAAAATGCGCCATAGGCCATGTGTCGTAAAATGCGCCATAGGCCATGTGTCGTAAAATGCGCCATAGGCCATGTGTCGTAAAATGCGCCATAGGCCATGTGTCGTAAAATGCGCCATAGGCCATGTGTCGTAAAATGCGCCATAGGCCATGTGTCGTAAAATGCGCCATAGGCCATGTGTCGTAAAATGCGCCATAGGCCATGTGTCGTAAAATGCGCCATAGGCCATGTGTCGTAAAATGCGCCATAGGCCATGTGTCGTAAAATGCGCCATAGGCCATGCGTCGTAAAATGCGCCATAGGCCATGCGTCGTAAAATGCGCCATAGGCCATGCGTCGTAAAATGCGCCATAGGCCATGCGTCGTAAAATGCGCCATAGGCCATGCGTCGTAAAATGCGCCATAGGCCATGCGTCGTAAAATGCGCCATAGGCCATGTGTCGTAAAATGCGCCATAGGCCATGTGTCGTAAAATGCGCCATAGGCCATGTGTCGTAAAATGCGCCATAGGCCATGTGTCGTAAAATGCGCCATAGGCCATGTGTCGTAAAATGCGCCATAGGCCATGTGTCGTAAAATGCGCCATAGGCCATGTGTCGTAAAATGCGCCATAGGCCATGTGTCGTAAAATGCGCCATAGGCCATGTGTCGTAAAATGCGCCATAGGCCATGTGTCGTAAAATGCGCCATAGGCCATGTGTCGTAAAATGCGCCATAGGCCATGCGTCGTAAAAATGCGCCATAGGCCATGCGTCGTAAAATGCGCCATAGGCCATGTGTCGTAAAAATGCGCCATAGGCCATGTGTCGTAAAATGCGCCATAGGCCATGTGTCGTAAAATGCGCCATAGGCCATGTGTCGTAAAATGCGCCATAGGCCATGTGTCGTAAAATGCGCCATAGGCCATGTGTCGTAAAATGCGCCATAGGCCATGTGTCGTAAAATGCGCCATAGGCCATGTGTCGTAAAATGCGCCATAGGCCATGTGTCGTAAAATGCGCCATAGGCCATGTGTCGTAAAATGCGCCATAGGCCATGTGTCGTAAAATGCGCCATAGGCCATGTGTCGTAAAATGCGCCATAGGCCATGTGTCGTAAAAATGCGCCATAGGCCATGTGTCGTAAAAATGCGCCATAGGCCATGTGTCGTAATATGCGCCATAGGCCATGTGTCGTAAAATGCGCCATAGGCCATGTGTCGTAATATGCGCCATAGGCCATGTGTCGTAAAATGCGCCATAGGCCATGTGTCGTAAAATGCGCCATAGGCCATGTGTCGTAAAATGCGCCATAGGCCATGTGTCGTAAAATGCGCCATAGGCCATGTGTCGTAAAATGCGCCATAGGCCATGTGTCGTAAAATGCGCCATAGGCCATGTGTCGTAAAATGCGCCATGGGCCATGTGTCGTAAAAATGTGCCATGGGCCATGTGTCGTAAAAATGCGCCATAGGCCATGTGTCGTAAAATGCGCCATAGGCCATGTGTCGTAAAATGCGCCATAGGCCATGTGTCGTAAAATGCGCCATAGGCCATGTGTCGTAAAATGCGCCATAGGCCATGCGTCGTAAAATGCGCCATAGGCCATGCGTCGTAAAAATGCGCCATAGGCCATGCGTCGTAAAATGCGCCATAGGCCATGTGTCGTAAAAATGCGCCATAGGCCATGTGTCGTAAAATGCGCCATAGGCCATGTGTCGTAAAATGCGCCATAGGCCATGTGTCGTATAATGCGCCATAGGCCATGTGTCGTAAAATGCGCCATAGGCCATGTGTCGTATAATGCGCCATAGGCCATGTGTCGTATAATGCGCCATAGGCCATGTGTCGTAAAAATGCGCCATAGGCCATGTGTCGTAAAAATGCGCCATAGGCCATGTGTCGTAAAATGCGCCATAGGCCATGTGTCGTAAAATGCGCCATAGGCCATGTGTCGTAAAATGCGCCATAGGCAATGATTAAGTGTTAGCCTGGGCTCTACCCAACCATCACGACTTTTAATCTTCCCAAATCGGAAGACTTATTTCGCAATGCGGTATTGCTCAACAGAGACAAATAATTTCTAATCACCTTGTTTTAAATCTGTACTATATATATGATTTTGCAACGAAATATCTAGAAAGTTTCTCACAACGGAGAAATGCGGTTGGAAGCTGAAGTTGATTTATAGGCCACTGCCTTTGTAAAGCTAGAACTAATGATACAAGAATGTACATTCAGAATGAGGTAAAGTTTAAAGAGGTGTTTCCCAGTGTTCCGCGAAGCAGTAATGTTCCGCGGAGCCGTAATGTTCCGCGACCTACTGGACTAATTAATTAGTAGACCACCACGTGAATTAATACTTAATAAAAAAAAAATTATCAAAGTGTTCCGCTGACTACCCAGAATGTGGGAAGTGTTCCATTAATGAAAAAGTTTGGGAACCACTGGTGTATAGAACTTATTAAACAATACCAAGGTGTAGGATGGCCAACAGGTTGGCCTGTGTACTTGTGTCTTGAGTTAAAACCCATTTCAATATAAGTTTTTCAAATCTGTTCACGTTGGTGATTTTATGACATTTTCTTGTTTTGTTTTATACTTTTCGGTCTTGCCGTCGTGGCTTCAGGAAAAGATAATTTCGTCCTAATCCAAGAACTCTTGCTATAAAGTTATTATCAGCTGATGTAAAATTAGGCCTACTGCTAGCTTTTGAAGTCATGTTAGTTTTACGTGTGTCGGGTGTCCCTTCAGAATTGAACATCATTACATCCTAGCCCAAGCCTCTCGATGGACTGCGGGGGGGAGGGGGGGGAGGGCGTGCTGGGTTCGAACCCTGACCATCGAGACGACAGTCTAGAACGCATACCACATGACCAGGCAGTCATGAAGGTCATCCATACTTTCAGAGGACGATGACAGTGACGTGATCGATAAGTATAATCATCTATCACCCAATTTTGTTTTCTTATACATTAAGTGAACGATTATACTGCTCAACTTTCACACCTACGTGAAATTTTATGCAAATTGGTAAAACTCTTAATTCAACCCAAATATTTTTTTTAAAGTCAGCTAGACAACATCCCTTTCTTTTGCTAGAGTCTGGACACCTATAAAGAATTTAAAGATACCCTCACTGATTGTGCTGTATACATTCAAGTCCATTGTACGTTAATAGTACCAATGAACCGCTGACATTACCAGACATATTGGCAGTCAGCATTTCATAAACGATCCTAACACATCTGCTTATTACAACCCATAATATACATCACTACTCTCATAATCACACACACACACACACACACACATACAGCCAGTGACTCGCAGGAAAACCGATAGATTTGGGGTAGGCTTCCGTTTCTTCATTTCAGAGTGGGGTTACCAGCGTGACACCACATTGACCCTCCCACTAGTTAGTTAGACCCACGGCGTGTCCCACAGTCTACCTGGCGCAAACCCTTCGCTGTAGTTTGTCACCGAGCCCTCCCCGCCAGTTATTTCGGTCGTTTGAACTCGAAGCTGTGTAGCGTCACAACTAGTAATGGATTTACAATGTCGATTTATGTAATCATATATATTTGAGCTTTTGTTTCATTTCTTGAGACCAAAGGTAGGCTGATTTATTTTTTATTAGTTAGTCCTACTTTTTAATGTATCAGGTTATTTTTAGAATAGAAGTTTTGTGGCTATCGTGATGCATACGCTAAGAAATGGATCTAGATCACAAACCTATATATTTCTCCGTCTATGATATAGGTAGAAATCTACTTGCCGAGCTATGACATATGACGGTGCAGAAATTATTTCAAAATATTTGGTTCTAAAAATAAAGATTGGAATCTATAGGTAAACACTGAAGAAAAAAAAACAACAACTGATTTGTGTACTTATAAATCAGCAGACGTCATGATTATAAGTAGCCTACATTTGTATTCCCTGGATACAGTGTTATTGTGATTGGTATTTAGTAAATCTAAGGGGCTAATTATTATGTAATGTTCGCTACCTAAAATTGTGCCTTTTCTTTTACATAACAGTAAGTGAAAACTATTTTTAAAAATTTTCTACACATTCCTTCCATGTCTATTTTTTTTTACACTTTCTTCATGGTTGGAAGGTGCATGGTGGGTAATGTGCATGGTGGGTAAGGTGCATGGTGGAAGATGGATGGTGGATGGAAGCTGGTAGAGGACACGGGTAAAAAAAAAATAATCATTCAAGCAAAAAGTTCGCACATGGAAGTATGTCTGGATAGCTAAGTTGGTAGAACGTTGCGCTAATGACCATGAATGTCTTAAGTTCAAACCCCAAACTGACCTTTTGTTTCTCTTCCTTTTTCAATAACAAATAAACCATGAATGTTTAGTTTACTGTATCCTTAACAGCGGTTCTCAACCTTTTAAGCTTGGCGACCCCTTTTTACAATCCCCTACTCTGCCGCGACCCCCCAAGCAACAGAAGAAAAGACAAAATACAATCCATATTTTCGATGGTATTAGGCGACCCCTGACAAATCGTCAATCGACCCCCCAAGGCGTCGCGACCCACAGGTTGAGAACCCCTGCCTTAGAGCATGAAGTAGGAATTGATTGAAATAAATATTACTACTTTAAGTTGTTATGTCCACAATACGTAATAATCAACTTTGTTTGTTAAATGCTGTATGTAAAATGTCTTACATGTTTCGGATGTTCCTTCAGAGTTGAAGATAATCTACTTCCTAGTTCAAACCTCCCGCAGGATGACGAGGGGTGTCATCTGGCAGGGCATAAACCCGGGACCATCTAACGACAGTCCAAGGCGCATATTGAACCACCAGGCAGCCATCTTGTCATCCATATTGTGACAATGTTATAGGCCTAGATATAGATCTAGTAAAGCGCCTGCTTTCCTTACAGTTTATTATGAGATGTGTACTACGATTAACTGATGTGCTTCACACTTTTGTACGCAGACAAATTAGAAATGTACATGTGCGCAAGTGAATGTCATAACTTCTTTTTCCCTTGTTGACATTTCAGTCGAGTTGTGTATGCCAAGTTCTAGAATGTTCTCCGTACTTATTTTTGTTCTTTGACAAAGATCTTCTGTAGAACGCAAATACATAACACTAGGCAAATGGTTCGCTGTTTGAATACTTCAGAGAGACATCAGACGACGATATTAACATCAGATGACTTACATAATGTAAAACTAAGTCTCGCGTCGGACCTTTCGGTACTCCTTAAGAGACGAGGTAGCTGAGTGGTTAAGCGCTTGGCTTCCAAACCGGGCTGTCCCGAGTTTGAATCCTGGTGAAGACTGGGATTTTTTATTTCGGGATCTTTAGGGCGTCTCTAAGTCCACTCAGCTCTAATGGGTAGCTGGCATTAGTTGGGGAAAAGTAAAGGCGGTTGGTCGTTGTGCTGGCCACATGACACCCTCGTTAACTTAGGGACACAGAGACAGATGACGTATACATCATCTGCCCTCTATATCGCATGGTCTGATAGGGGAACTAACAACTAAAGTTGGGTGCTCTCTGGGAGACCGGGATTCGAACTGGTGGCCTCATCAATTCCCAAGCCAAGCGCTCTACCACGTCACCGCCTGAAATGTAAGAGAATATTAATCTTTCACCATTTCTTGTCGTTATGACGCCATTAGTCAGTGTCCTGGTAATGGCCACAAGGAGAGATAATTCATCTGGTAAGATATTTAGTTTCAACTGATCAACGATACACTTTTTTTACTTTGGTTCACGGGATGTATGGGTTGGAGTTTTGTTTATACTAAGCAATCAGTCATGTAAAAGTTGATATATGCTTATCAAGTCATGTAAAAGTTGATCTATACCCATCAAGTCATGTAAAAGTTGCTCTATGCCCATCAAGTCATTTAAAAGTTGATCTATGCCCATCAAGTCATGTAAAAGTTGATCTATGCCCATCAAGTCATGTAAAAGTTGATCTATGCACATCAAGTCATGTAAAAAATGCGTAGATGATAAAGGGGTTGAGGAATTATTGTTGTACTTAGAGACTCAAACAAACAGCATCACTATCTCACAATCTTTTATGCTCTCTACTTCTCAAGTCATCTCTCTCTCTTTCGCTCCTTAGCTCAAAAATCATCTGTTCATCTTATCTTATATTTTACATCTTCTGTTTAACCTCTCTTCATCTTCTGTTTAACCTCTGTTTATCTTCTGTTTAACATCTGTTCATCTTCTGTTTAACCTCTGTTTATCTTCTGTTTAACCTCTGTTCATCTGTTTAGCCTCTGTTCATCTTATGTTTAACCTCTGTTCATGTTCTGGTTAAACTCTGTTCATCCTCTGTTAAACATGTTCATCTTCTGTTTAGCCTCTGTTCATCTTCTATTTAACATCTGTTGATCTTCTGTTTAACATCTGTTCATCCTCTGTTCATATTGCGTTTAACCTCTGTTCGTCATGTTCAGGTTTTAGGTCTTGCCTCTGATCATTACACACGGAACAATGTAAACGTATTCTCTGAGAGTATTTCATCACGGCTCAAACAATGTATTCTTCCGCCAATCAATGCTCCACGAGCCACAGTGAAACTAATACAAAAGCTTTTTTGTCCTGCAATGTAATCTTATACATCCGCTTTACAATACAGTTAGCGGCACAGACACGCCACAAGATCATTTGATCTTAATTCTGTCCTTGAACTTCAAATGTATCGTTCAACAGCACGTGGTCTCGGAACTATGCATGCGTTTTAAGCCAGCATGGGAAGTGTGGCCCAATAGTCTCATCAAGATTAATAACCCCGATCAAACTCTGGAGCCATCAAGTGAGCACACTTTGATTGCGTCATCGTTTGTTTTGTCATCCGTTCTGTTGTACGATATTATTGAACTCTCGAACCCAGGTTGTCAGACTTTGTTTTGATAGAGTGGCAGACGTCCAGCTTCGAAGTATTAAAATGACGTCGTCGTGAACTTTGATACAGTGATTTACGCACTTGGATAATTGTACGTAGTTTGATTCATGTTCGTAGTTTGAGTTTGTTTAATTAAAAATGACTCGTTTTAGACTCGGTGTTTCGATTCTTATATATGAAGAAAAAAACAATATGTTCTTGACACATAATGGATTTGTGGACAAACATTAAGGCGGAACAATTTGGGCAGACTGTGAGAAAGCTAACTTACTGTAGAATACATTTGTTTCTAGATCTAGTAGCCTCTTTCCATTCTTTGACGTTGTGTTTCTCTGTCTGCCTCTTCTTTTTTTCCTGGGTATTGTTCCCTGCAGGAATTCTTTGCGGGCCTTAAAAATCTCGTACAATGGTCATACCGTTGAAGTTTGCGTTTTCTGTCCGTGGTCAGCAGGTCATCGTGGGACCCAAATGATTCGTGATTCTGCTTCGGATTTCCTCATTCTACTTTCTTTTTGTCCTCATAATTTTGGGGATGTCTTTTAGACCTCCTCTGGGGGGTATAAGTGTCTCGTAACCCCATATATGAGCATCTTTAAATACTAAGCTGACATGACAGAGTTTATGACTAACTACAGACCTTACGGCATACTGTTAGTTACATTCACCCATTTTTATGACCGTAAAGACCCTAACCCTAGCACTTCATCAACAGTTAGGTCTTCGTTTACGTTCCGCAACTATCAGCACTACACATTTATTAGCTAACCACCAGTATAACAACATGCCCTTCAATGTCTTAGTGGCGCTCTTCAAAGGACACTAATGATTTAAACAATGATAAGTGAAGGGTGGAATCTAGGGCGCCCTTGAACCCAACCTGTATTGACTGCACTCAAACAGGCCTACTGAAACTAGAAGTGACTTTAAATTTTTAGTGGTAAAGAAATGGGTTCTTGGTTATTGAAACACGTCACATTTTTTTTTATTCCAATCCCACTGTTCTCTAGTCTTGGCCGCCGTAAGACTCAATATAAATGCGATTGTATAGGTCAGTTCTATACAGGGTCATAAATATTGTATATATAAAGAAGAGCTTTATAAACGAGACCAATCGTCATGGAAGTTGTGACAGTGGACCTGTGACGTGGCGACGAGCCATTGGTCTCCACCGCCCAAAGGTTGTGACGTCACAAGTTCAGTGTTGAGGCCTTCTGTTACGAATGGCCTCGGTTATAACTCGCTGCAATCACTTTCTTAGACTTTCTACATAACCACTTAGGCTTTGAGTTTAAGATCTGACATTTGAAGAAAAAAAAAAGGTAAGTGTGTCTCTTTCAGACCTTGCGCTCCATACAGCAGAGGCTGTAAAGCCCATCTGTTTCTGACGAGAAGTTAAGGTTTTCAGCACAACAACCAAACAGTGGAGTAGCTAGGGTGGGGGGAGGGGGAAGAATTTGAAAATCCCCCCCCGGGTCCCATTTAGAGGGGGGGGGCCTGGAATGAATGTTCGAATTTTTTTTTATATTAAATATTATGTAAATTGCAGGGGCCCCCGAAGAGGTCAAGCCCCCCAGGGCCCCCTAATGATGGAAAATTCCTAGCTACGCCACTGCAACCAAAGGTCTTAACTTTGCCTTAATGTCAGGTACCCTTTTGAGTTGGATGGAGGTCTTAAAAATCCCGAAGTTCAAAGCTTCATTCAGAGGCGGCCCTAGCAGAGCGCGGGGCACTGGGCGAGTCTCATATCAGGGCCATGAAAATGTGTACGATGGGTAGAAGAGACGAAAGATTATCTTTACCGTCCCCCCCCCCCACCACCAACCAAAGGGCGTGAAGCCTGGGGCAGTTGCCTCACTCGCCCTCCCCCGGACCCCGGTTGCGAACCCCTTGGTTTGGAAGTCAAGCCCCATCGACCACTACGCCTCATAGATCTAACATAACATTATCAGTAAGACCCAACCCCTCACTGACATAAAAATAAGTTAGCACCCCAAACAAGGCTAAAATATTTCTTTAGGATACGCATCAGTGGACAGCACTTATATAACACACGCATTGACGTCAGACAGGTTATAATGTATAAAAGTTTCATAACTGCCAACTTTATACAACACACCAGTCCACACTTTATACCAAGCAGTTTACACTTCACGTGAAACGTATAGAAGATCTGCTACGTAGGCAAGTGCAGCAGTAAACAGAATGGCATATTTCCTTAAATGGCCATGTCGTCAGTGTCCCATCAACAATAACTAGATCTAGAGCCTTCTAGAGGTAGACAAAATATAGATCTAGCGTTCTCTATAGCTATTAACATCCCTTCTCTCATCATGAGCGATCTCACTCGTTTAAAAAAATATTTTATCTTGACCTGGACCGTATGATAGCACCTATTAGCGTCAAGTCAGCCACGGCAATAGTGCACAATGCACATAATGTACAGTGCGAAAGCTAATCTTTTTATTTGTTTCGTACTGGAGTTTATGTTTTTTATTTTCTCTTTGTTGTTAGCAGACGTGTGCATCTCGCGTGCCATTCCAAGTACGCATTAACGTAATATATGCGAGCCGTATGTATCCTGTGTTTTTGGCCTGTGTGGCAAGTATTCATATCTCGGATTTTTTATTCATTCACGAAACTAAGAAACAGAGCCATAGATTAACAGGGTATCAAATGTATTTTCTTGATCTGTTGTAGTACAAAAAAATAACAACAATAGGTAGGAAGAAACACATCAGAGGTCATATCTAAAAATAAACACACATCACAACTAAAAATAAACGCAGCAGTAAGCACATAATCGATGAATGCAGTACGAAATAAATAAATTATTACGAAAACAAATTCTAAGCAATTATATAGAATCTACTTGATAAGAGTGCAAACATAGTAGAGTGTAAAAGAAAAATAAAAGAAAATTAATTATCATGAGACTGATGCAAGAAAAAAACTCAAAGAGGACATACAAATATTTTCTTGTGATCTGTTCTGAGTTTTTAACTCTGGCTCTAGATCTACATTGTATGATTGTATCAATACAAAGCAGACACACATAATGAGGTAGATCTACATAATGTTGATGTCATCAGGAGAAATAACTCTGACCTAATCGTCTGCTGAAGAAAAATATTTTGATAGAAACAGCAAACATGCACTATTACAGTACATCCGGATATTTTGGGAAATCCAGGGGCAGAAACTCTGCTAGGATATGTTTTATTTGAAGAGGATTCTAAGAAAAATAAAAGATTTGGACAGGAGCTAGGAAAGGGCGACAAATCTGTTGAATATTGTAGCAGACGAAGTCTGTAAAGAGGACCAAAGTAAATATCTATATAGGATACAATGACTTTCATTTTTTTAAACAAAGAGAGAAAAAAAAAAAAGTAACCATTTGAAAACATTAGGCCTATTTCTGTATATTTCAAAAAGTACTAGAATCTGTTTAATTCCAATCCCTCTTGAATTTCCGTAACTGTAATGTTCTCACATTGTTTTTCAGTCACAAACAGAAGCAGCTCTTCTAAACCTCTTTCTCACCTCATGTCGCCTTGAGTTCAAAAAGACCCCCCCCCCTTTTCCAATTAAATATTTCCATATAATTTTGATTATGATCAATTTAAGTGTACCTCTTTCAGACTTTGTGATCTATGGGTGCAGATGATATTAAGGTCTTCTGTTTCCGGAGTTGATGATGAATAAGGGTGTCATGTGGCCGCCTTTACCTTGCCAAACTATTGATAAGTACCCATCATGGTTGGATGATCTCAGGGGTGTCCTAAAAAAATCCCGAAATTTTATATTTCAGTCTTCGAACTCGGGACCACTCTGTTCAGAAGCCAAACGCTTGACTTGTCATCCACCCACACCCCCATATTAAGTAATCCCCCCATCAGAAGTATTTGTCATCTCAAAAGCAAAGCCTCATCCCCCCACGCCTCCTTTGTAAGACGTATCCCCCCAGAACACTGTCTTCGCCCACTCCTAAATATCCTAGGCCACGAGACATTCCCTTGTGTGCAGCATCGATCTTCATAACAAAAAAATTTCATCAATACTGCCACAAGTAAAAGGTGAAATCTCTTGTTGACATTTTATGTTGACATTTTCCCCCCTTGACATTTAGTGAATTTCCAGTTTAATATAGACAAGAGTCTAAGTTTGAGATGAACCCAATCTTGGGAATAATAAATTGTGTACTTTAATGCCTTAACTTAAACAATGAAATGTCTAGCCATGGTAACCAATTGACTGAGTCTTGTAATCTGATATTTGAATCTTATGTCTGAATCTGATATTTATATGAATTTGATATTGTATTTTGAAATATGACTCTAATACTTTAATCTTATATCTGAATCTAATATCTAAATCTGATATTAGAACCTAATACTTTAATCTTGTATTTGAATCTAATATCTAAATCTGATATTTAAATCTGATATTAGAACCTAATATTAAAACCTGATATTTTACTTTGACAGTTATCTCCCTAGTTTGTTGACCTTATTAAACGTCGTCTGTTTGTATATGCAATGACGAGACATGCGCAAGAGAAACAGGAAGTGAAGGGGTTTGAGAGTTTGTTTCTGTTGACATAAGTGGCGCGGAAGTCTGAAAAGCTAGAAACTATTTTTTTTTACCTTGAAAAATAGGTGGGTAGGGATGTGCTAGTTACTTCTTCAGACAACATCCCCCCTTCTCTCTATATTTATGTATCTCTTATCTTTTTCTCCCCTCTCTCATGGACGAGCTCATATTGTAACAAAGTAAACACGATAGTCATCCTTGTTTTGGAAGCTTTCTCTTATTTGTTAAGATTTCGGTCTAATTATAAGCTTCACTGTTGGCTCTTATTTTGATGACCTTGATCTTTGTGTAAAAAAAAAAAAAAAAAAAAAAAAAAAAAAAAAAAAAACAACCTCCGTGGTCAAAACCGCCAAATTTGTTTCTTGTACAGATGAACTAACCTCGCTTGGCGGAGGAATAGATTCTATGAAATATATATTTTAAATTATTTAAATGAAAATTATTCTAAAAGTTCACTCGGAACTTTGAGAGTCACTGTCTCCGCGAGTTAATGATACGCTGCTTCAGAATCGTGCAGTTCTGTCTCCCGTGATGGCCTTCACCTCAACACAATACAGCCTCGTTTTAGTGAACGTGACACAACTTTGGGGTCGTTCGTAAGTGACGTCACGCTCTAGGGAGGAGGGGGGGGGGTTGAGAAAATGTGACACTTTGTGACAAGGGTGAAAGAGGGGGGGGGGGGTTAGCGATTTTGTGACGTCACAAATTTAAAATTCAGAAAAAAAAACACAAATAAAATATTTTTTTAATCTTCAAAAAATCTTTCGAAAAAATAATAACATTTTTTAGGTACTCATTTCAACATGAACTTCTCAGGTAGTTTTATTCTCAACTAAGAAGCATTGATAAATATAGAGATATTTCAGTCTTGTTTGAGGAGTTCAACTGAAGACATCATGTTGGCACTGCCGACTGAGAATTTCACGTTGTTCTCAAAAATACTAAAATCTTAAATTTCCGGAAAAAAATAACGACGTCAACGTGTGTTTTTTTGACAATTCAAATCTCTAACCGGAAAACAACATGAAATGGAGAAGAAAAAGTTAAATTCCATTTATTCCCGTGTATACTATCGATGAGCACGATGAAACCTCTTTGGGGAAAAAATTGATGAGAAATAGATAATTTGAAGTAAATATTTTTTTTTTTATTTTGTGACATGACGCAGAGGGATGAGGGGGGGGGGTGTCTGAGAATTTGTGATACTTTGTGACAAGTGGGAAGGGGGGGGGGGGTCAAAAAAGGTATTTTTTTTGCGTGACGTCATTTACGAACGACCCCCTTTAGATATTTAAATCAACGTTCTGTATCCTGGGGGACGAGAGTGGATTATATATGAGTGGGTTAAATTTTCAATAAACAAAAATAAAAGAGAGAAGGGGTGTAGGTAAATGAATTCAAATTAAATTAAATACATTAAATCTTTTATTTTTTCTTTAAATTAAACTATAGTAATGGAAACACTGGAGTCCATTTAGCTACGCAAAATACTAAAGGCTTCCTTATCTTTGAATTGCTTTTATCTACAGTAAGAGCAGTTTGTGTTTATTGGTATTAATGTTTTAGAGATAGGCCCCTACTGTTCTTAGTCAGAGACTGGGGATCAAATCGAGACCAATCGTCAATAGTAGGCCTCAACACCGACCTGCGACGTCGCAACTTGTGACTAAATGTCCAGTGCTTAATTTGTTACAAAGCGTATATCAACTCTGTCTGTCTTTCTGTCTGTCTGAGTGGAATCTTTGACACGTTTTTTTTTTTCACGCTTCCCATTCTGAAAACAATTTGAAATTGTGCACTATTATTCATGGTCGAAGTCAATAGATGAATCAATAAAAAAAAAACCCAACTAATTATAAATCAAGTAGTGGTAATTAATTACTTTTGTATTGAAAAGGAGGAAAACCTTGCAGTATTGAGATAGATGGCAGTGATCACGCTGTGCTTTCCCATATATTTAAGCTTCTTAAAAGAGTATTATTCATATTCTGCTTGTTTTCATAGCTTTGTATATCTCTTATTAGTGCAGGACTATGATTGTTCCCATTATTTGTAAAATGTTTTATGAACTTAAAATGTTTTTCAGTCTTTGAAATTCTTTTTAGTCATTGTTCTCTGTTGACTAGCTGCAATATTGTGATGCATTAGTTGTACTTCAATACTAGTCTGTCTTTGTTTGTTCTATGTGTCAGACATTTCTTCAGATCAAAAGATTTTTGCGTCCTGGCCTAAACCTCCCGCAGGGCGGCAGAGGATGACAGCAGGCAAGGTTCGAACTCGGGGCCATTATAACAAAACTCTGAAACTCACAAAACACGACCAAGCAGCAGTGTTATTGCGAATTCGTTTCTTGTTAAACTAAAAAAAAATATGGCCAGATCAAATTTAGAGTCTTGTCTGATAAAATGGGCGTGTCCCGATCGAGGAGGTAATTTACCATTTATACCAAATTCTGTATTCTTTGACGCTAAAGGAAAAGACTTCTAAAAGACAGGCGCAGAAGATGTAAAGAAAACCTTAAATAGACCTCGGCCGGACTACGGCTTTGTCTGCATGAGATGCGGAAAAAAATGCAGGTCACAACTGGGTTTGCATAGCTACTGCACTCATCTTTAATCTTGGAAATCAAAGACATTGGCATTATTAGTATTATAATTTAGTTAATAAAAAGCAGAACTTTTTAAAAACGTTAAATGATATTTTTTTCTGCTGCTAACCTGCACCGTGTCCTCGACACTGGGGAAAACAAAGTAAGAACCACTGGTCGCCATCACTAAGAAAACTTAATTCTCCGCTAGATGGCGCATCACATGTCGTCTGCCAACGTGTTCTTTTTTTTTTAATGCCTAACAATTTACAGGCAATTATGTTATGTAATATTTTCCGCTTCATTGATTTAGTGTATAGTGTATGGAGAATGTAAAAATAAATCAAAGAAAGACAACTGCATAGGCAAGTGTTTCTTTTGTAAAGGGAAGCCATCCATCCTACATACGTTTTTAAATAAATTCAGATTTTTTTCGGATGTTTAGTGTGATTGTTTAAAAAAACAAAACAACAATAAATGAAAATGAATGATCCAATTATACTTCGCCATATTTTTTTTTTTACAATGATACTGAGATAGGACGTAATCATCTTCTTTTTTGAAGTAACGTCTGTTTTATATAAGATAAGATAATTTTAAGAAGTCCTCGGGTTTCAAACGGCTTGGGTTTTGAAACGTAATATTATCTCGGTTCAATGATTGTCTCAGCGTCAAGGGAAGAAACACAACACATGCTCAATATTATAGGCGCGTGACTGAGTCACGTGACTAGCTGATCAATGTAGTCTTCAGCAGCATAAAAATAATTTGTGCCATTCCCTTGTCTTAAAGAGTATACATTTTGTGGGGAATGGCAGTGTTCACATGCTTCCACTTGTGGTCCTGGATGAAGACGCTTATCTTGTATGTCTAGCTAATATTTCATGTTCTAGATATTACCAAGCATATGTTAGTTAAGCCTTGAGATCTTTTTTACTTAGACTTGACATATACTGGAAAGGGTGTTATCAAAACTTTTTATAATATCTCTATTCAACTCGTATCTTCCTGGTACCTGGAAACTTCCTGGACACGGATCTCGAAAACGGCTCTAAGGATTTTCATAGAAGTTTATCGCTGAGAAAAGAATTACTAGATTGTACCACCGTTTCTAAATCAAACAATCGTTAGTTATTAAAAGAAAACAATCGCTCTATAAGCTGCACTACGTTTAGAATTCCACAAGACTCAAACAACTATATAAGGTATTTTTTAAAGCTCTCAGTCTGACTAAATTATCAAAGTAGTTTAATTCAGACCGTTCATAAAATGATCTAGAGTATATGTGTCTCGTCAGACTTTTCGGTACTCCTTAAGAGGCGCGGTGGCTGAGTGGTAAAGCGCTTCGCTTCCGAACCGGGCTGTCCCTGGTTCGAATCCTGGTGAAGACTGGGATTTTAAATTTTGGGATCTTGGGGCGCCTCTGAGTCTACCCAGCTCTAATGGGTACCTGACAATAGTTGGTGAAAAGTAAAGGCGGTTGGTCGTTGTGCTGGCCACATGGCACCCTCATTAACCGTTGGCCACAGAAACAGATGACATTTACATCACCTGTCCTATAGATCGCAAGGCCTGAAAGGGGAACTTTACTTTCTTTTTATATGTGTTGATACAGATGACATATGTCAGATGACATGAACGTGAAACGTTCTTAAGACCAGCTTAGGAGCCAGCTTGCTTTAACTGGCATAGAAGAGAGCACCTGGCAGCAGGCGTCTTCCGCACGAGAAAGCTGGAGGTCTCTTACAAAGGCCACGGGATACACATTTGAGAATAAAAGAAAATTCACTGCCGATGACAGACGTCGACGGCGAAAGGATAACCTAAATCGACCACTGCTGGACAACGGTTATATCTGCGCTGGGTGTGGTCAAATATGTGGGTCGCAGCTGGGACCGCGTAGCCACGTGAAATACTGTACTTCTCATTAATCTTCGTAAACGAGAAAACGCCTTATTGTTATGTGATACAGAACATGTGTTGGTGATACGCGTTTCCATACCATAAGGGTGGACAACCTGCGGCTCTCCTACCGTATATTGGATCAACATACAAAATATCTCTTGGGAGATACAGACTATAGGATGTGTAAAAATAAAGATGCGTCACCATTTCTATGGATTAATGATGTGGAAGCAGATCTGCAACAGCGTGGGGTTGGGGCGTGGAGACGAAGGGCCCAGGAGAGATCTGAATGGAGGGATGTGTTGAAGAAGGCCAGAGCCCTCCATGGGTTGTAGCGCCACTGGGATGGATGGATGTCACCATTTCTAGATTTATTATTATTTTTTACCTTGTGACCTAATTCCTAACTTCTATGTTTTCTAAACCTTATTTAGTATTTGCTAGTAGCTAGTATTTGGCTTTTCATTAATTAAAAGTTGTTCCATAGGTAGATAGGTAATCTAAAGGAGGAAATACTGTCAGCGTAATATAACATGAAATATGTTTATAAACACACACACACATATAAGTGCTCCAGGCCAGCGGAGTGTCCTAATGCCGGAACACGATTTGACTAACGCGAAATATCTGCCGGAAGTCTTATTAATGAAACTAACGTACGATTTTTGTCAGAGTCAACTATAAATAAAGGCAGGGATCTGTCCAAACTATTTCCTGGACACGGACTGACCTCAATTAAAGGGAATGGTGAATGAATGTTTTCCTCATTAAGTGGATTTCTACAATAGGTCTAATAAGAAATGCGCACATTGGTCAATCTACTTACAATAATTATAATAAAACCTTTTTTTACATCCTTTTTTTATTCAGTGATATTGATTATATTAACATTGTTACATACAACACTCAAGACAACAAAGGAATGTGATGAGGACTTCTTGGCGCTGTCGTCCAGACTTATAAGAAATGTTTTAAAATATCTTCATCATAGAAGAAAGTTTTGAAATATCAATTGTTATTTTCGAAAGCTACATATTGCACACTGAATAGTCAATCGTAATGTAGAATTTTTGTTTTGTTTTTTTTTTTTTACTTTTTCAAACCTATTATTTGTTCTCAGAGAAATTGTTGACAATGATTCATGATTTTTTTTATATATATTAGCGTTGACCGACATTTGAAAATATGCTCCCGCCAAAATATATCATCTCTAATTGAACAGATTTGTTGAGTGTTTGAAATTGTGTTGCGCCATATTATGTTTTCTTCATTTTTTGTATATCGTAGTCATTATATATATATGCATGGCCTTGGTTATGCTTTATCACGCTCACATCTACAATATTTTAAGTTTTAGTATCACTGCATGGTATCTGAGCATTAGAAACAAAAATAAATCTAGAGAATCCTAAATGCTGCTGGTAAAATCATTGTCGGAAAGCAAACCTCCTTAAAAGCTAATCAGATCGTTATATAGAAGCCTGGGTAATTATAGTTTTCATAGTGTAATCCACAATTGCGATATTCATAATTTAATATGTATATAGAATATGTAATAAAACAGGTGAACATTTTGTGCAAAATAAATGTTGTGCAAATGTCTCGCTAAGGTTTCTGTTGGTTTTAAAATATGAGGCGAAAGATGGAACATGTCTGAAAAACAAATAAAAACTTAAGAGTTATATATATAAAAAGAAAATGTCTAGTCTCTGACTCCATCAGGATTTAGTGTCGGAGCCTCCACTGAACCATAATCTTCAAATACAAAAACAAAATTTAATAAAATACTCTGAAAGACACAAAGATAAAGGCACATTCCTCGTCCCATATGCCAGGACAAATTTGTACAAATACTCCTTCTTCCCTAGTGCTATTAGAGCATGGAATGGGTTGCCTGAGCTAGCCAGGAAAACCAGTGACTTGGCAGAATTGGTTAATATGCATGACTGAATGCATGACGCGCAGGACGTAATCATCTTCTTTTTTGAAGTAACGTCTGTATTATATAAGATAAGAAGATAGGATATCAGTAGTCAAGCAATGCCACACGCCCCACTAGATCTGTATGTACGTAGTAACTAAAAACAAATTAACAGCAAATTGTACTGTCACGCCTGTAGATATGAACTGAACCATGCCGTTTCTCTTCCCCAGAAACCAATGTCATGTCTAGTACCAGTACTCAGCCGACTTGGACAGATTGGTTTGATAGCCGACCTGACGCTGACGGAGATGCAGAACTAACGGATACTATTTTGAAAGTGAGTTTCCAAAAAAAAAAAAAAAAAAAAGCCTACTACAAATTAAGGCTTGGTGTCAGAAAGAAAATATTCATTTGTGTCACCCGAGAGAGAAAGAAAACAAAATGTCACCAATAGGCCTTTATGTGTGTATTATATGAGTTACTCTTATAGTAAGTCCTTGGATTTAAAGATAATCTTAATTAGTAAAAGTAAAGTTCCCCTTTCAGACCTTGTGGTCTATAGGGCAGATGATGTAAAGGTCATCTGTTTCTGTGGCCTACGGTTAACCAGGGTGTCATGTGACCATCACAACGACCAACCGCCTTTACTTTTCCCTAACTAATGTCAGGTACCCATTAGAGCTGGGTGGACTCAGAGGCGCCCGAAGATCCCGAAATTAAAAATCCCAGTCTTCAGTCCAGTCCCCGGTTCGGAAGCCAAGCGCTTAACCGCTCAGCCACCGCGCCTCCCTACCATGGAACTATACTAACCAGGATTCTTTCTTGGCGGAATGGGGCGGGGTAAAATAAAATGTTTTATTGTTGTTGTTTTTTTTTTTTTTGTTTTTCTTTAAATCTAACATTCATTAGTTATTAAGAGAAAAGCAATCGCTCTATAAGTTGTATAAATGAGGTATTATTTTTTTTAAAAAGTGATTTTAATGTTTTCTTGTTTCTCCTCCCCCCTCCCCCCAACAGAAGTACGGGAAAATCTGTGAGAAAGGTTACGAGATTAGTGGCACCGAGTGTCTACGGAATAACGTCCTTTATTTCAACGACACCTCCCCCCGGGGCTCCGTCCCTGACACTTTGTATTACTTCTGCAGCAAGAGTGGCGTGTGGTGCAGGAACAGGGACCAGTATAACAGCAGCACCACATGTGGAGACTACGCCATTAGATACAAGTGTAAATGTACGTATGAGTTTGGTTTGTTGGGCAGCCGTGACATCGCTAGGACATACAACAGCATCACTAGGACATTCTATAAATATCATCTTTAGGACATACATCATCACTAGGACATTCTACAAATATCATCTTTGGGACATACATCATCACTAGGACATTCTACAAATATCATCTTTAGGACATACATCATCACTAGGACATTCTACAAATATCATCTTTAGGACATACATCATCACTAGGACATTCTACAAATATCATCTTTAGGACATACATCATCACTAGGACATTCTACAAATATCATCTTTAGGACATACATCATCACTAGGACATTCTACAAATATCATCTTTAGGACATACATCATCACTAGGACATTCTACAATTATCATCTTTAGGACATACATCATCACTAGGACATTCTATAAATATCATCTTTGGGACATACAGCATCACTAGGACATTCTACAATTATCATCTTTAGGACATACATCATCACTAGGACATTCTATAAATATCATCTTTGGGACATACAGCATCACTAGGACATTCTACAATTATCATCTTTAGGACATACATCATCACTAGGACATTCTACAAATATCATCTTTAGGACATACATCATCACTAGGACATTCTATAAATATCATCTTTGGGACATACAGCATCACTAGGACATTCTACAATTATCATCTTTAGGACATACATCATCACTAGGACATTCTACAAATATCATCTTTGGGACATACAGCATCATTAGGACATTCTACAAGCATCTTTAGGACATACTAAGACTAAGACTGCTTTGTTGACCCTTGATATTTGAAGTGATTTTTTTGTCCTCAATGTTAGCGTCTCTAGCATTACTTTCCAATCAATCTCTAGCCTACACTTGTCATTTCCTGTCTAACCCTAGTGACTCTTTTGTTTTGGGTTCAAGATTACTACAGACTAAATAAAACTAGTTTACTATTCCATTCGCTATTGGAGAATTTCACGTTAGCAGGCTAGAGTAACGCCTTTAGTAAAATCACTACATTTAGAAAGCCTTCAGTATAGAGGACTTGGAAGTAAAGTAGCTATTATGCATAAAACACTGCACCATAATCTTCAAATACAAAACTTAATAAAATACTCAGAAAGACACATTGTAAGTTCCATGCACCAGGACAAATTTATACCAATGCTCCTTCTTCCCTTTAGTAAAATGTGAGTATTCCTTTGTTATGAATATCACTGCTCTATTTTGTGTCTGTTTTAAAAGCTATTCAATTTTAGCTTTATCATCATAGGAAACCTTGAGCCTTAGGCCTCTTTTCTTTGCCTCTTTTTTTGGCTTTATATGCCTCTTTTATAATAATAATAATAATAATAATAATAATCTTTATTATCCGTAAGGAAATTTGTCTTACAATTTGTGCATTACACCAAACAAAAAACATTATAACTATAAGAAACCAAAGTGTACATGAGTCCTCTTGCCTCTTTTGTGGGCTTTTTTAAATATAGATTTTTATTTGTAAGTTCTCATAATTCACAAGTATTAAATAAGAAAACAATTGAAAAGTAATTAACCTAAAAATATAATAATAGTTATAGAAATACTATTTAATATCAAAGACTGTGACATACTACCCAACTATTGAAACCACTAGAGACAGAAAAATGATACAAGGATCCTCTACCCCAGAACAATCAACACAATATCAAATATGTGTATCTGATCAATATCAACACCGCACTACTAAAAATGTATTCTCGACTGTAACCATAGACATAAATAAATATAGACTGGCCGAAGGAAGTAACTTCATGTAACTTGAAAACATGTACATCTATTGTATTCGGATTTCCGAATTAAGAAAAATTGCATGATCTTCATTCTTAGAGATTAAACAAAACTACACTGACTCCTTATCTACAATATATATAGGTGTGTGTCTGAAAAAGATATGAATACTTAACTTTTATACTGCTCATAAATGCTGTATAATAAAGTACACAAAATTGCAAGTCACAAATTTTCGTTTCATAAAACTCTTTAATCGGCCAGTCTATATTTATTTATGTCTATGATTATAACATAGACATATATATATATATAGACTGGACGATAAAGAACAAATTATTATCGGAAATATTTGGGAAAAGATAAGTTTGTAGATCCACATCACAAACCTATATATATTTGCCTATGTCTATGATTATAAAACAAAGACAAAATATTGGGAATATGGCAGATTTGCACTTTTCAAAACTAAAGATCAAAGGTATATATCGGCTGAAATGTTAGTCCTAGAATTTATAGCTCAATCGCCGCCATTTTTTTTTCACATAGATATAGTACATAAAAATATTTGACTTCCCCCAAATAAAAATAACTTCCTACTTCCAGTCTATATTTATTTATGTCTATGGATTATAATTTTTATTTAATAAAACTACGAAAGAATTAATTCTTTTTTTTTTTTATTAAATTCAACAAAAAGTATGTAATTTTTATGTTTCAGACTCAGAATCCGGAACGAACAGTGACTCCGGGATGTTTCCCCAGTTTGACGTCAGGATTTACATCATACTGGCTGTCGTTCCGATACTCATTTTCATCGCCCGTCTCTTGTGGACCTACGTTTTCAGGAATCGCAGACGGAGGCTCCGAGAGGAGAGGCGGGCGAGGCGCCGGGCGCAAGGGAGATATGACGACGATGAAAGCTCGGCAGCACCGGGCGCTGCTAAGCCCCCTCCCTCGTACCAGGACATTTTCGGAGAGCCCGGCCATTTCAAGACTTCCGTGTTTGCAATATCGCGTGAGAACTTGCCGATTTGTTCCACTTGCCGTGGACTTCCATGCAGTGTGGCGAGAGTGATCCAAAGCGGGGGAATCAGGTCTCAGAAAAACAGTCCGATAATTAGATCTACAACGATAACCGCAGATCCTGAGGCCCATAACACAAGTAGCTCTCCAAATGAAGACGATTCATCCACTTCAAATGTCTATGCTAACTGTGATAACTCTCAGGTCTTAGAGCATTCTGCAGCAGAGGCTGTGCTAGAAAGCCCAGCTACACAGAACACAGAAGATTTTGTTGAAATAGATCTAACTACACCTTCATCTTCCAGAGAAGGACCCGCAGCCACCTCCGGAGCGACTCAGCTCGTGCAAGTAGAAAACGAACTATTACCTCAGGGATATCAGGCAGACGGACAAGCCTCGTCTTCGCCCCAACATAGCACAGAAGCAAATTCCACTGTATGTCTGTCTATCAGCCCATTGAAATTACATGCACCGCCTCTAAGCATTTCACAGCCGTGTCCTTGTGTGTGTCACAGAACCATTCCTTTCAGTCACTATAAAGAATTAGGATACGACAATTCCGCCTTCTCTACGGAAGGGGATATTACTCGTCCCTTTCCCGGCATGCACGTGCCACCAATCCCAGACATTCATAGGACGTGGTCGCACGTGTCAGTCATTACCCAATCAGAACTCCCGTCTTATGAAGCCGCACTAGAGCTCATGAACAAAGAAACAAAAGAGTCTGAAGATGGAGGTAGCTGAACATAAATAATCATTCTAACTATGTACGAACTTGATAATTAGTTAACTGACGTCATTAACGCCGCAGGATATTAGCAATGACACTGAAGTCATTGTATATTTGTGAGAAGGTCTACGTAGGCGATTAACTGTTTAAAGAAACAAAACGGTTTTGAAACATTTGATTTTTGTAGGCCTAATTATAAAAATGGCCTTCACCTTGCTCTAAAAAAAAAGTCTAAACGTATTATTGTGATCATATTGTGAGGTGTTTTGATAAACATTCTGTCCCAAGATCTTTCAATGCCAACTAAAACTATTGAATCGCAACCGATACAATGGTTTGCGGACATCATCTTTTTTTCCCTCGAGACCTAGATCTACTTATTCCTTATGCTGTATTAATAATTAGAAGTACCATAAGGGCCAGAATGAAACCAGTACTTCAATAAATAAGAGTTACAGAAGTAGGAGGCCTACACCAAGCAGGCAACAGTTGAACATCTAGGTCTAATTTATTGTAAGTTTTGTCGTCTGCGCCTTCCTTCGGCAAGAGCTTTTATTTTCAATTATTTTGGGACTCCTATGTGTATCTTGCAACACAGACCCCCGCATGAGATGCAAACTATGCAGGTATCAACTGGGTCTGCATGGTCATGTGAAACACTTCACTGGTTCTTCGGAATCGAACTCAATGCTTTAAAGTATGCTGTAAAATGAACCACGTTCAGATGATAGCCTACACAGTGTGTCCTTAATGAGTGTGTGTAGAACACATTAGCCTACTTTGTCAGGTAGACCGTTTCTTGCACACTACTTAGTGCTACCAACTCTAAAACAAAGCCAAATAAATAGGCCTACAAAAAAGTTTAAAAAAAAAACACCTGCAGTTAGTGAAACCAATGATATGAACTCTAATCAAAGTTGTCCCAGTTAATAACTTAGATGCATATATATAGCGTTGGTATCCTAATGATATTACAGTTCATGTGCATTTAGATATACTGCACCATGCTGGATTTCTTTTTTTAAACATAAGACATACTGCAACATGGGGAATTTCTTTTTTAACCTGACACACATCCAATTGTTTTATGTTTCTTTGAGCCAAGCTTGAGACTTAAATATATAACCACTACTTCATTGTTTACCAGCTGCAGTGACACTGGAATGGATTTTTTAAAACAATTTTACCAAGCCTGTGTTAGTGTGTAGACCTTTATTATTTATATACAAATCTATGATTGCATGTTGTTATTATAGACATCTGAGTTTGTGGTGTGACCAGTAAACAAAATATTTCTTTTCAACTTTGTTAGCTTCTATAATAAATTTTAAAAAACTTAATTTCCACATTTTTTAAAAATCTCTTCCAAGGTTGCAAGCTTTAAATAGTTTAAACTAGCTGAGGATTTGGAAAAAACAAAATCAAAGTTTTCTTATCGTATGAATATAGATTCTAGATCTAGGATAGATCTATTGTAAGATTACTACAGTTTAAAGTGTATATCCATTCTAGTTTATTTTAACTTAAGTTTAACAAGTCTATCTTAACAAGTAGCACACTCAAAGAGAATGAATGTTTTATATCTTGTTGAAACAATGATACAAGTTTCTTATTAAAGCTATTCATAATTTAAAATACAAGTCTTATGGTGCTTTTATAGTCTCTTATAGAAATATAGAGAATGTATGTTACATTGTATAGAGATATAGACAATGTATGTTATGATGAATAGTGATGTAGAGTTTCTGTTGCTATTATAGCTTTGTTAATCTTTTTTTTTTTTTTTTGCCCTGAGATGGCAAAAGTGTGCAATTGTTTTTCTATTGGCAAAAAAAAAAAAAAATTAAAAAATGTAAACTATGCTAAAATATATCAGATGCATGGCTTGAATGGGAATTTAAAGTTGGCCAGTCAGGTGTTGACCAAAACATTCCATCAGTTTTCAGGTAACATGATTGTGGATGAAGCTGTAAGGTATTATGATTGTGGATTGTAAGAAGTGAGCTGCCTGTCTGTATGGTACAAAATGTGTCTCTAGATTCTAAAGATATTACTGTTATGTTGTGACAGAAAACTTGTGAGAACTTTGATAAAACTCTCATCTCATTTTTTGTATTGTAAATCTTTCAGTTTTACTGTGAAAATATTTCTACATCCATTTCTAGTGTTTATTATGTAATATATCAAGTATATGTCATAATAATCTTGTCTTGCTGGTGTATACTCTGAACCAAATGTCTAGACTATGTCAAAACTTGAAATCTATCTGTGATGTCACAAATATATATTTTTTTATACTAAGAATTCGTCTCTTTGTTTTTACTAAATAAAGATTTTTGTTTTCATCTGATGAGCTTGGTCCAAACATCACTATTAGTCTTATAGGTCAAAACATCACAATTAGTTAGCAACATTGAGTTAGCACTTCTGCTACAGCCTCATATAAAAGTTCCCTTTCAGATCTTGCCATCTATGAGGCAGATGATGTTAAAAACACCTCTGTCTATGGCCAACAGTTAAAGAGCAAAGGTGTCATGTTGCCAGCACAACGACCAACCGCCTTTACTTTCCCCAATTGGGTGGACTGAGGGGCGCCCTGAAAATCCCAAAATCCCAGTCTTCACAGAGATTTGAACCCAGGAACCCAGGTTAGGAAGCCGAGCGCTTAACCACTCAGCAACTGCAACCCCCACCAGCCTCATATGCAAAGCCATTTTGATTTTCTTACTTCTAAGCTATACATTTTATGCTAAAACAGCATAGGCTCAGAGAACATTTGTACACATCATATAGTTATATTGGCCTCCATGGGGACAGATCTGCTTTGACTGAAGTGACTAATTGTATGGTTCATATATGTATGTATACATATTTTCAAAAATCGATGATGAAATTGACTTCTATGTATCATCCTGCCAATGAGACTTTCGTCAACTGTATAGGCACCCAGCAGCGCTCACTGCACT
Source organism: Biomphalaria glabrata (assembly GCF_947242115.1). Lineage (NCBI taxonomy): Eukaryota > Metazoa > Mollusca > Gastropoda > Planorbidae > Biomphalaria > Biomphalaria glabrata. Next base: position 2,335,790 of record NC_074725.1, read on the forward strand.
TCAAACAATGCTAGTAGATTTAGCTGCCATCTCACGCAAGATTTAAGTTCAAAACTTAATCCCCTTAATGGAGTAATTCACCCAGAGACTCAGTTTCCAACATATTCCATTCTTTCAGACAAACACAATAGAACACCATCAAAGAAAAGAAAGACTACTTAAAAAACAGAACAAACTAAAAAAAGTTTTAATTTTAGGGAGAAGTTTTTAACATTATTTCAAGACTAATTTCAAATCTTGAAGAACACACACAAGAGTCTTTGAGAAATGTTACCCAATCTGAACACTTTGCTTTAGTTCACCGCATTGCTTTGTGTCAAAATGCATTCACTAAATTGTCACAGCTTTCAAGTCAATATGATCACCGCATGGACAAAAAATGAATTATAATAATGACATTGTAATAATTATGCATACAAGATTGTGCAAAGAAAGCGTTGAGATAGTTTGGTGGAGAAATGTAGAAGCCACAATAGAGCCTTAATTGATATTTTAACCTCAATAGACTAAATGTCATCAACCTTCAGGGTAAAACTGTTTAAAAGATTATGCAAGTAGTAGAGAATGACAAGCTGCATGGTGGCTAACAGATAAAGTACTTGGGTCTGGAGGTCATTGATGTTTTTTTTTTTTAACTTTTTATATGATTGGAGATTTTTAAAAAAGCCATTTCAGACTTTGCAAGCTTTATTGTAGATGATATAAAGAGGATGTGGTGGCTGAGTGATAAAGTGTTTGACTTGTGAACCAAGGGGGGGTGTCAGGTTTGAATCTCAGAGAAGATTAGGATTTTTAATTTCTGGATTTTTTAGGATGGACCCGAGTCCTCCCAACTCTACTTGTACCTGACATTAGTTGTTGAAAGTAAAGGTGGTTGGTTGTTGTGCTGGCCACATGATACAATTGGTCATAGTAACTAGTTTTGATTGACAATATGTAAAAAAAAAAAAAGAATTTTTAGAAACATTTGTTTCTCTGCAGATAATCTTTTGGCTGTGATCTGCAGTACTATTGGATTCCCCCAGTAAGAGAAGAGACAACATAGCTCTTTGTGCACAAATATTATGCCAGAGAAAAGTCAATTGTCAACAAAAGCAAAACGGACCCGAGTAAGCTCTAAAGAAAATAAAACAGCCACAAGAATAATTTCAAATCATTGGAAACAAAATGGGAGAAAAAAAAAAGTTGTAAAAGTCTAATTGAAAAAAAAAAAAGAAGCATAAAAGTAAATAATTAGATTTAATAAATAATCAGAACAAAAAGTATCCACAAAACAAATCAACAGATTTTTTTGGACATTTTCTTCTGCTGAAGAAAGCCAAAACATATATGTATATAAAATTAAAAAAAAACTAAAAAAAATCAAATAATTTAAACATTCATACGAATCTATTATGCTTAAAATGACAGCCTAACAATAATATTGGTATAAAAAAAAACAACTATTGCAACAATAAGATTATACAAATGTGTATTGTAGCTAATATCAACATACAGCTGTAAAGCATGAGGTCTGTTGGATGAAACCCTCGATGAGTTGATGACACACACCAAAAAGCAGTAAATCATTATTACAAATACACAATATTGTACAATAACAAAACAAGGTGTCAGCTGTTTGTTATATCACAGACACAAAACAAAAGGAGAGACATGGTCTTATTATGACAACCCTGGGAACCACAATGGATTGGAACATTTGCAACATACAACACCAACTTCTGAACATTTAAAAAAAAAAAGGAAAATCGATATACATCATATTCCCATAGCATAAATAATCTGATCTCCCATTCTCAACAACAATGATTGTGATCTCCCTTTAATCAATAACAATAATTGCACTGAACAAAACTCGATATCAGTGCTCCGTGACTGACAGACTAACAAGTATGCTTTGTTACAAATGAGTGGATGAAATGATTTCTAATAAGAAAGAATGGCCTTGTAGCTAAGTTTTATTTTCCTTGATCCTAAGTTGGACTTTGGAATGTGGAAAACAAAATGTCCAATCTTTATAGTCATCATCATCAAACTCCATTAGAGTGAGGGCTTGAGAGGCTCAAATCCTCTCTTGCTAAAGCCCTGGACAGAAACCCTGCTGTCTTGCGTAGTGCATAAATGTCGCCATACAGTTCGAGAATTTTGGGTTTCCCAGACCTGTCGAGACGGAGATCAGCAAGTCTGGGGCAGTCAAACAGAATCTTTATAGTAGACCTGAACAGTGACCTGCGACATAGCAACCGTCAGTTTAGACCAATAGCTCGTTGCCGTGTCACAAGTTTTAACATTGGACCTGTGACATGCCAATGTGCTATTGGTCTAAACTGCCCACAGGTTGCGATAGCAGATCAGTGCTCAGGCCTTCTAAATGATTGGTCTTGGTGAGATGCACACATTCACATAAAAAATCTCTTTAATTTTAAGTGGACTGAGGCTGCAGGAATATGATTGAGAACTTGAAATAAGTCAGTCAGAGTCTAGCAGACAGAGAGCACTGAGACTGTATAATGGAATGATTGAACTTGTAGAGATGCAGAAGCAAAAAAAAAAAAATTAAAGCAAGCAGAATTAAAAGAAATTGAACACTCTTGGTATTTGCAGTTTGTCAATCTAAAATGGTTGAATTAGGTAATTTTTGTAATTGTAGAAAGGTGTAAAATGTGTCATTTTATTGTTATTCAAAAAGTATATTAACAAGCATAAGACATCAAACACAGGTGGAACAAATGAAGTTAGAGCTGCTAATCAAGGCAGACACTTGTCTAGGATATTTTGACAAATGTAGAAATAAAAGTTGTCAAGCATACAATAAACATGACTGTAAACCTGTATGAAGTATTAGCTCTGCTGTCACGACAGCAAACAAACAGTCCTACCAAAGGATCTTAAACTTGAATATAGTTGGCAAGTATTTACTCCAGAGACTTAGCTAACATTGATTTCCAGAGAGTTTACAAACATTTTATGATGATGGAATTTTTAGAAGAACAACCAAACCAATGTCATAAGTCAAGTATCTCTTGATTGGGTGGGGAGATATAGGTGTAATCAAATGGGCACTAGACCACACAAAGTAACCAAACACTAAGACCAGTCGGATGTCCTCCAAAATGTTTGGCCAGACAAAACCTAAGTAAGCTAACACAAGAGGTTACACTACAACTTTCAGACAATTTAGGCACGAAATACAGTGCGATATAAATCTCCAGATTCAAGGAGTTAAACCCAGACTTTATTGCTCTGTATGAGGTAATTATCACTGTGTTCATAATGTGAATGTCTTAATTGAACATCTCTTCTCTTACAGAAACAAAACAAACAAAAAATGATCTGAAGTCTATCATTTGAATGATCACATCTTTGCTTCTATTTCTATATGCTAGTAACACAACTCACTTCAACAGGCACAAGGAACAGGGTTGGGGGGCTGGAGATGAAAGCTTTTAAGTGACACTTTTAAAATAATGTCATCTTGCACTCTTGCATGCAAAAAAAAAAAATTAAAAAATCACATTTCAAAATTGGGGTAGAGGAGAAAGAGGGGGGGGGGAGCATGCTGGAATGGTAAGTGGAGGGGGTAGGGGGATGGCTGTGAAGATATTGCTGTATGTATCAAACTTATAAGAGATTGATTGCACAGCAAGGATGCAACAACTGTGGACAGAATGACAAAATTACAACTGCACTTCTGTAGGCAACATTAGCAGCTATATGAACCTCAAATGTGGGCATCAACAGTCAGCATTATTTACATTAGAGATTCTCACAGTGTGTACACTGACACATCCAGATTTCATACAAAAAAAAAAAACCCATAAGAAGCTGACGTATTGCTTTCAGCAGAGAACCAAATCCTTCAATAATATGAATGGCTGAAAAACTTAAGATCTGTTCCAGCAAGTCACAGTGTAACACATACAGGATGGAAATATACATAAATAATGTATATGGATATGAATGTCCAGTCTATGGAGGATTACAGTATGACAAAGACAAAAATACTGTAGGCTGTATAAGTTGAGGAAATGTTTGTACATCAGCATTAAAAAAAAAATTTTTGAATCCCATATCTGATTCATTCTTAGTCTCATGGAATATCATTTCTTGTTACAGGCTCTCCAAGTGTTAATAATTTATTGCACTCTGTTCCTCATTGGTCAGTTCCCAAAATAGTTATTCAATCACACAAGTTCTTCTTAACATCAACCAATGTCTAGACTGGTCATGTGGATTGACCCTTCATGTCCCTGACACTGTTCAGTATCCTCATCCTGTGCTCCGCATCTCTGACACCAAGCTTCATGATGCTTGCAGCAGTCAGCTGGGAGAGTGACCCGATAGAGTCCCAGCCGCTGCGCAGGAAAGCGGATGTATATTCAGACAATCCAAGTCCTTTCAGCCAATCCTGCACTGTGGTGGGCTTCTTCAGCTCTTCATAAGGCCGAATGGCAATAGAGGGATAGATATTCTAGAAAAAAAAGAACAAATTAGGTTAGTTTTTTTTTTTTAACAGATTATTATTATTATTATAGCTTTTGTATAGCGCTACTTTCATGCTTATAGCACACTCAGAGCGCTTTTGATCCAATCTCATTTGTGGACCAGTGGGGGGGAGGGGGTATCTAGGAGTTGGTTTTCCGTGCTGCCTTTAGGCGCTCAGTAAACACAACTCTGCCCGAGTCGGGTGTCGAGCCTCGAGCCCCCTTCTAGGTAGCCAAGCCAAGTTCAAGCGCACTTGGCCTCTCGGCCACGCTGCCCACCAGATGAAGCTCACTGAACACATCCTATCCCTATCACATCCCAGGCCAACTATGAGTATTCAGGGGCAACTTAATGTTAATGAACAGGAGGTCCCGGGTTCGAATCCTGGTGAAGACCTGGAGTTTTTATTTTTAGGATCTTGAGGGCATCTCTGAGTCCACCCAGCTCTAATAGGTGCCTCTCATTAGTTGTGAAAAAATAAAGGCAGTTGTTAAAGGTGGGCCACATAAACAGATGATCTTAACATCATCTGTCCTACAGACCACAAGGTCTGAAAGGGTAACTTAACACATCCTATCAATACACTGTGTCAACTATGAGTATTTGCATCTAAAAGTTGAGAGAAAAGAGTTTGCATAATTCTGGGTGGCTTCAATCACAGCTGTGATATATAATTTTGCCAAAGAAAGCCTTTAGATGTTACATTTAAAATCTAGACAGTGTTGTCTTGACTAGATCCTCATGAAATCTACCGACTTTAAGAACAGCAGTTAAAGTGTACATGTAATTATGGTCCACAGATTGATACTAAAGATTAGCAGATAAAATATAAATGAGATAATTTATAATAGGTAACTAAATTAAAATCTAAAGTAAAAAACTATAAGTTTATAATTAGGTAAAAAAATTAAAAAACTTATTAAAACATTTCTTGGTTTACAGAAAGAAAAAAAAATGTAAAAAAAAAACAAAAAACCCCAAACAAAACAAAACAGCTACAGTTCTTTTTGTCACAAAACAAATAGATCTAGGTGGTGCTAAGCCAGAAAACTAAAAAACAAAAGAGTTGAGCTTACAAAGAATATTGTTGAGTTTAGATTAATGTTGCCGGGGAGATTTAAAACACAGATAAATTTAACAGAGAATCAGCAGTTACACTGGTATTTAAACACTTTCAGTTCTTTCAATAAATATGCTTTTATAACACTGAATCATTCTAAACTAAAGACTGTTTTAAAAAAGTTATCAATATAAGACAGACTTTTAGTGTCTTCTTTTTTGAGCCTTAATCACATTCAAGGGATGAAACTCTAGGTTGCTCACTGCCACATCTACATTGAACTTACAGAAATATCTGCACACAAAAATTAACAGTTGAACATTTCATAGACCAAAGATATCAAGAATTCAAAAACCAATTTAGACTTCTATTTCATATTTTTTTGTTGCTTACTTCTAAATATCAGGACACTAAAACACCAATCAGCCAGTTCAAACTTAGGCCATTCAATTCAATAAGGCAATGTTTACCTCTGTCTCAGGGAAAGGGGGAGCTGTTGGCGTCAACTTAGGTTTAGGTGACATGTGAGAGAACACATTCTCAGTCTCCAATCGCTGACCTGCAAGTGGTGAGTTTCGCAGTGGAGGAGATTCTGAATCTGACTTCTTCATGGCCTGATTAAATGCTGGAAGAGGGTACATGTTGGACTTGACCTTGTGTCTGGAGGCTGCGGGTGGGGATGGTGAGGAGCCTGCTTCAGGTTTCTTAGACAACAAAGGGTGTGCGTGTATTGCTTGAGTGTGTTTAGTCCATAAGCTTTGGTCCATGCCCCCGGCGACATCTGAGAAGTACACCAGGCCGTCTGAGCTTCTCTCTGTTATTCTTCCCATCGCTGGCATTTTGTTGCGCTTGTTGGGGAGTGGCGGGGGATCCTGGACAGCTGGTGTTTCTGGAACGGGGTCAGACGGTACTCTCCTTGTAATGTTGTGGTTGACATAGTGGGAAGGAATGTCCAGGGGGGTGTCCTCATCTGACGGGTGGGTGATGAATCCAGAAGTTGGTGATGTCTGAGAAGAGGCACCCATGGCCTGTGCAGGGTCGCATGGGGGAGATAATGGAATGAAATCCTCAGGGTCATGGTACTCTGTATCTAAGGCCACAATTTCTGGTGATAAGAAAATATATTTGGAGAGAGTTAACCTTCTGATTCTTTTACTGATACTTGTTTTCTATATCAAATTATTAAATGAATCTTAAATGACAAATTGGTTTTAACAGCTTTCCATTGAAAACTGTTGACTTATTTTTCTGAAAGCTCAGTTTAACAACAAAGCAGCTAAAGGCAACTTTCATAATGGTGGGTAGTTGTATGCGTTATTCAATAGTTACATAGTGATAATAATACAATGCAATATGTGGGATTCCAAAGTTTACCATAAGTCTTCCTGCTCGGCTTTGAGACAAGTGCACCACTAGTTCCAGTTGACACATACCACTCTCCTCTGTAAATAAGAAGACAATAGCATATTGGATCAACGTGCGACTGATGTGGGGTATGATGTAGAACCACTTCAGAATTAGAGTAAACTTAAAGGAATCATATTTCTATGTTTAAAATGGTTATCCTGCCAGAATATAAAAAATACGCAAGTATGTGATTTTAAAGATGACTCAGAACAGCCTAATAATAATCAAATAGAAATGCAGATCTATTGCATGGCTAAACCATAACTTGACTTATAGATGACTACACATATTTGCTGAAGATAATATATGGTTGTCAATTCAAATTCAGGAAATTAATATGGATGTTAAAGAAAAAAATAAAATATCCAGAATAGACACAAACTAAAACATTGATCAAAACAAGTGTTCTATCAGTTATAAAATAAGCTCTTTAAAACATACAATAATGAATAAGTCATTCATTTGAATCAATTGATGATTTCATACTTGAGTTTGCCTGTTTCTTCCCCTAAGTGAGTCATGGTGGCTTCAAAGCGACACACATCCCCAGTGAACATATCCTTCAGTGAAATCACACACTCCCCTGAGAAAAAAACAAACATTGTACTGGATGAGTATTAAGACTTAACCAAAACGCTGGTGGAAAAAAAAATTGTGTAGACTACAACAGAGTCAATGTCGAACTAAAAAAAAACTTATCTTGAAAAAAAAAAACAGAAACCAGAATTAAATAAATGATCATGAACTCTCAATGCTCATTATTTTTATTGCCCCTTTTAGTACTCTCAAAAACATCATAAAATCTACACTCACAAACAAATAACCATACACTACATGACTAGTGATGAGACAGACATTTAGTCATGTAAATGAAGTTCCCCTTTTAGTTTATGAGACTGATGATATAAAGTTCATCTACTTCTATGGCTAATAATGGCATCATTTGGCCAGCACAACAACTAACTGACTTTATTTCACTAAATGTCAGGTACCCGCTAGAGATGGGATGTCCTTAAAAAGTTGTGTCCACTCAGGGATGTCCCTAAAAAGTTGGGTCCATTCAGGGATGTCCCTAAAAAGTTGTGTCCACTCAGGGATGTCCCTAAAAAGTTGGGTCCATTCAGGGATGTCCCTAAAAAGTTGTGTCCACTCAGGGATGTCCCTAAAAAGTTGGATAGATTCACAGACGACCTAAAACCTGTGAAGTTCGGATTCCAGACTTCAACAGCAACTTGGATCAGAAGCCAAGTGATTTACCATTCAAACATCACGTCCCTTGTTACGTAAAGTAGTTGTAGACTTGATTAATTTAAAATTGTTTTTTTGTTTGTTACATAGTCATTTTTAGTACAAAAATTATGCAACCCTGTAGTGACCTAGCAGCACTGTAGCACTTATTCATTCACACAACAACAGCTAAAACTTTAGTCTTCTCATCCCGACACAAAAGAAACAACACAAGTTATTTCCCCACTCACCATAAGACTCATGATCTTCTCCGGCACCTTTGACAGCGATGAGTATGTGTTGATCTTCTAGGAAATCTATGTCACTGAACAGGGGCCGCAACTGTAACATTCAAAACAGAATACATTCAACTGAAATCATTAGAAATTTAAACTGGATTGGCTCATTCATTTAACAAATTTCAAGAGAGGAAGATAGACTTAGCACTTAGTTGTTATTTGGCTGGAATGTTAATACTCTTGAAATTAGCAAATGTGTTCTGTTGATGTATACTGAAACATTGGGCAAGCATGTTGGAATTTTCTTTTAACGTGCTGCCTTTAGGCGCTCAGTAAACAAAACTCTGCCCGAGTCGGGTGTCGAACCTCGAGCCCCCTTCTAGGTAGCCAAGCCAAGTTTAAGCGCACTTGGCCTCTCGACCACGATTCCCACAATTAGCTAAATAAAAATTTTCTCTATTTCCTGAGCATGTTTTTTTGACAATTAGCTAAACACTTTTCTTTATTCCCTGAGCATGTTTTTTAACAATTAGCTAAACACTTTTCTTTATTCCCTGAGCATGTTTTTTAACAATTAGCTAAACACTTTTCTTTATTTCCTGAGCATGTTTTTTTGACAATTAGCTAAACACTTTTCTTTATTCCCTGAGCATGTTTTTTAACAATTAGCTAAACACTTTTCTTTATTCCCTGAGCATGTTTTTTAACAATTAGCTAAACACTTTTCTTTATTCCCTGAGCATGTTTTTTTAACAATTAGCTAAACACTTTTCTTTATTCCCTGAGCATGTTTTTTTGACAATTAGCTAAACACTTTTCTTTATTCCCTGAGCATGTTTTTTAACAATTAGCTAAACACTTTTCTTTATTCCCTGAGCATGTTTTTTAACAATTAGCTAAACACTTTTCTTTATTCCCTGAGCATGTTTTTTTGACAATTAGCTAAACACTTTTCTTTATTCCCTGAGCATGTTTTTTTGACAATTATCTAAACACTTTTCTTTATTCCCTGAGCAAACACTTTTTTTTTTCATTTTTCCTTTGGTATACCGGTATTTTGAGGTTTTAATGTCAGATTAGAATATTATTTAATAATAATATACTCTGAATTTGTTATTAATAAGATATCAAATATGTGTATATACTTACTGGAAGAATAAGTACATGAATAGAAAACTAACCATAAGAAATAAAGTTTAGTTCAGAAGTATTTCTTACACAAATATTACCTGAGGTAATTGATCACATGTCCAGACTGGGTTATTGATAATGCCTGGCTTCTGGCTTTCTCCCACTCTTTTGTTGGACTCACAGCAGATAATGTCTGGAATATAAATATAATTCCTATGAAAGTCAACTGGCAGAGACTAACTAGGTCAAGGGCTAAATGCACTTCTCCCGTGGAGTCCTCTACATGTCAAGAGGCGTGCTAGTAAGACAATGTCATGCATAATATTATGCATTCATCAATGCTGTATGCATACAATGGATGGCTGCCTGGTTGTGCGGTTTGCGCGCTGGACTGTCGGATTTATCGGCGGTCGAGGGTTCAAACCCTACCCGCTCCCATCCCCCGTCGTCCTGCGGGAGGTTTGGACTAGGAAGTAAACTTTCTTCAACTCTGAAGGAACATCTGAATTATGTAAAAACATTTTACAAAACAATAGTAAGATGAGCTTTTACGCTGGAAGGGATTAACCCAATAGCAACTGTTTCCAGTTTGAAAAAAACTACTAATTTGTAACCAAAGAGAAGTAACTATGAATTTTAAAAAATCAATGAAAAATAATAATATAGTAAATATTTTAAAATATACAACTAAATATTTTTAGTTTAAAAAAAATTTTTTTTAATAACTTTAGAATAAAAAAAAACAAAAACTGCTGAACTACTCTATTTCCTAAGTAGCCCTTATATATGGCAGTATCAGCTATACACATCCTTAAACAAGAGTTGTCCTGCTCTTGTACTTGTCCAGAATGAGACATGATGAGCTCTTACTTTTTGAAAGTTTAAAAAAGTGATGCTAACGCCCTAACATCCTAGCACGTTAGGCTCAAACTATAAGAAATGCATCCCCTCTGCATTAGGCGCTATTGGGTTAATATCAAATTTGAACTGCCAAGAGATTCTTTAGGTCAAAGCAAATTAAGTCAACTAAAACTTTCTGAACAAATTGTTTATTATGCTCATATTTTCTTTATCTAGTTCATGTCATCTTATGCCAGACATGTTTCTATTCCCTCGGATTATATTAGCCATCAGATGATAGAAATGTACAAGCCAAATTATTATTATTATTATTTTATATAGCGCCACTTTCATGCTTATAGCATGCTCAGAGCGCTTTATCCAATCTCATTTGTGGACCAGTGGGAAAAGGGGGTATCTAGGAGTTGGTTTTCCGTGCTGCCTTTAGGCGCTCAGTAAACGCAACTCTGCCTGAGTCGGGTGTCGAACCTCGATCCCCCTTCTAGGTAGCCAAGACAAGCCAAGTTCAAGCGCACTTAGCCTCTCGACCACGCTTCCCACAAATGTTGGAAATGGTCCATCAGACCATGTAATAACAAGTCCATTTTTCTGATACAGCAAAGTTACTGGTTTGTTTTAGCCGCTAAACAGTGGCACCAGAGTTTCTATGTGGACTACGAAGCTACTACAAGCTACACCTGTTGCTAATTAACCCTAAAGGCGCATGTGCTAGTTTAGCCTCCATTTTTTATGCACTCATTGTAAAAAAGGCTTAGCACTTTAAGGGTTAAGTTTGGTTTCATGATAGCAAAAACAATAACAATTCATTTTTAAAGAAACAATGCTTATAACTGCATGCTATTTTATTATACAGTTTATTGTTAGAATAAGTTTAAAAGAGAATAAAACAGTATTTTATTGTTTTGAAAACGAAACATTCTTTTGAAAAATAAAATGAAGCTTAGCTTCAATTCCTAAGTGTTCCAACAGCTAGTTTCAGTGGAAGTGTGCAAGAATGAGATAGTGTGTGTTGCATTGAGTGTGTGTATAAGCCTGTGTGAGAACTGTTGATGTAAAGCAAAACTTTAAATAATATAGCCATGGTAGCGCTTTAAAAGTTAAAAGTATTGCATGCTTTGGACATAGCTGCATTTCAACTAAGCTGCTAGTGACTCCCCTCCCCAAAAAAAAACCCAATTATCTGTAAATAAATTTTTAATCTGTGCTAGGCTAAAAAAAAAAGTAAATTTTTCGTCACTGTGTTAGAGGCTGTGACCTGTCACATCCATACTGACCAGATATATTGATAAACACAATTGATTTTTAGATAGTCAGTCTTGATTTCAAACTGGCTTAAAAAATTGTTTGAAATTGATTACAGGTTCCATTGATCACAGGAAACAGAATACAATATTTGACAAACCTAACAACATAAGAGAGTGTTACTTTGACAAGTGTTTATCAATACACTGCAGCAACAAATAGTTATCACAAAAGTTAAGCACAGCATTTGCTAGGAAGAAAAACAAAGTAAAGAAAAAGTTAAAATAAATAGAATGTCCTTACCCTGGCCACGATTGGCTACAAGAACACAACATTAAATTAAAACAACATAAACCTAGACATTAAAAAGACGGACACTGGCCGCGACCAAACATAAACAATGATACAGATGATACAGCTACAACACCACAGCATGCTGGGATAAAAACAATATGAGGGGGGTTAGTAAACTAGAAATAAATACCATTTACTCCTATCATTTATCACTAAAATCTATTTATTAAAGTAATGGATAAACTTTTTCTGCATGTTAATAAGCATTTAAATTTATAGATGTAACATAAAATATTTGTGCATGTGTCTTCGGAAGATAACCTTTAACAAAAGATTTGAATATACAGAAAAACAATTTAAAAAAAAAACAACAACTATTATATATTTTTTTAAAAAGAAACTCAAGATAAAAATAAAGAATGTGTATGATAAACTAGTGAAGAAGGTCATAAAAAGTTGAAGCGGCACAAAGATTTGATCCAGAATGTTTCTTATTTACGTTACCTGGGAGACATGAGGAAGAAAACTCTAGAATGTAGTACTGTTTGGTGCTGGTCTTGATCTGGACAAAGTTTGAAAAGAAAAAAAACAACAACTTTAATTCAAATTTATTGAGGCTGTAAGTGTGACTGCTGGGAACTGACATCCAGGATGAATTGAACATGAGAAATGGACTCGAATTTTTGTCAATGGGCTGATGAACAAAAAAAATGTGGTCAGGAGTTTACAAACTTATTGTCATAGGTTCAATGGGTTTAAAAATGTTTAGGATATTTACACAAATTCCATATTTGTCAAAACTTTAAAAATAGCAATATAAAAAAGAAAAAACAGGAAAGCTCTTTACTAGCTTTCACTGTGCATAAATCTTGAAATTTTGTTTTTCTGAATTATAGTTGTCTTCTGTCTCAATACATTTTATTGAAAATAAAGCTACATATAAGTTCCTTGGGCCAGGACCAAGGAGAAAATGTCGATGTTTTAAAACCTTTTTGTTTGCTTCACCAATCAACACCAAATACAAATGAAATACAAATAATTCAATCTGAGAATCAACAAGATGGCATTCAAATGAGTCAATCTGAGAATCAACAGAATGAGGAACAAATAATTGAATCTATGGTTCTTGGTCCACACAAAACCCTGTTCAAAATTCACTTTCAATTATTTCTGACATACATAATTCTAGACAAGGTTTGAGTTTGACTCAGAAAGTGAAAGACTAACGTCTTACCTCAGCTTCCACAGATTTGAACACAAACTTCACATTCAGATTGTCCTGCAGTGAGGCTCTGTTCTGGATGAACGGTGAAGCAATGCCAACAGTGAAAGAACCAAAAACTGGACGGTGGTCACTGTTCAGCAAGTTGTCCACACTACCTACATTTCAGCAAAAAAAGATTTAATAGATAAAATAAAAACTAAAACATGGGTGCAGCTTATCAGTTTTGTTTTCTGAAAGTTACAGAGCATTATTCTTAACCAACAATGTCATTATCTGTATTATCTGTATTATCACATTATTACAATTGAGAAGGGGGGGGAGCACACAATTTTATTTGTAATTAAATGGATATGACCTGCGGCCTGCGGGCTTTAGTTTGGGTATTACTGATATGTACATTAAACAAACACTATGGTCTCTGACATGATCTAAAGAACATTTGAGCCAGGTTTTGTCAAGATTGGTCAAACAACTTTGATTTCTATGCGGGACATACATACATACTCCTTACATTCTACTTTATGTATTAGATTACTGAAATTGATACCACCCCCTCGCAAGCAAAACAATGGCTCTAGAAGAGGCTAATTATGTAGGTCACGGCTGGGCCTTCATTGCTACTTAAATCCTACACATTTCTTTTAAGACTTTCAATCAGTGTCTTGTTATAACTTATTCATTTGTAATTCGCAAATAGCAGGAGGGTCACAGATTGCAATTACAGAAGTTCTAGAAGTCGATGACAGCAAGATGATGCCACAGCGCTTACCATAGGCCAGGTTCTCAATGAAGGTTCCAGGGAATGAATGCCAGAGTATTCTATCACACCAAGATGGAGAGTTGATTCTTTCCTGGAGAGGGGATACGTACAGAGGTGATAAACATAACAAGAAATAATTGTTATTCGGAATTAGGGACAGCGAGGTCAAAGTGATATTTAATGGTTAATATGGTTCAGAAATAGATAAACAAGTATTAGGGAATCAGATTATAAACTATGACAAGGGATGATTACAGAGTCCAAACAGTCTATACAAAAGAAAAGATAAATCTCTTTCTGTGAAAAATGGCTAGTATGCGTATCATGTGACCTGAACTAAACATAGTTCCTTTATCCAACAATGTGAGGTCCCTACTAAGTGAGAGGTCTTTGAAAGAAAAAAAAATCCCAACATTTACAGGAATTTACACTCCTCAATTAAGAAGTGAATTGTTCTATCATTCTTTTAACAAACCCTTTTGGGATACATCATCATACATGTAGTTCTATTATAATGATAATGATGTTTTTCTTAATCCCTGTTACTGCCCCCAGAATGCAATACATTTATTAAAATCTTGTGCTAATTTCTTTTCATATTAAAATTGATGGGTTTTTTTTCCCTTACAGTATAAGTTACAAACTGCTAATACACAAGGAGGCTTTGACAAATATTCCAATATCTTTTTTACCAAAATGTTTGTTTTTATAGTTTTTTATAATTTGTATTCTCAACATTTCAGTGATTAAAATAAAAGTTTGTCTCAAAGTTCAACTGGATGAATTGAAGTCCAGCACTGACTGGATGGGTGGTGTGAGCTCTGGACATGATAGTTCCAGGTCTGATCCATGCCCCACTGCCATTCCCAGTTGCCCTCAGAAGGTTTGGGCTAGGCTCTAATTATCTTCAAATCTGAAGGTACATCCAAAACATGTACTAAAAACAGACAGACTGACCTTAACAGGACAGATCTTAACAGGACAGACCTTAACAGGACAGATCTTAACAGGACAAACCTTAACAGGACAGACCTTAACAGGACAGACCTTAACAGGACAGACCTTTACAGGACAGACCTTAACAGGACAGATCTTAACAGGACAGACCTTAACAGGACAGACCTAAACAGGACAGACCTTAACAGGACAGACTATTATCCTCCTTTTGAAGTAACGCCTGCCATTTATAAGATAAGATTATCTGAGTGTTGTACTTACTGTGGTTGTCTTAATTTTCTTCCAATCATACTTGTAGCCTGGTGTGTGGCGCTCAAGTCTGTAGGTAGGTAGGAAAGTAATCTCTGGCTCACCTGTAATGAAAACATTGGCGTCTTGTCAAATGGAACATGGACAAAAAAAAAACAACATGTCAGGGATGATGGATACTAGGTTCAAATCTTTATTATCTTGAGATAAGGACATTTGGTTTTTGTTGTGCTCTAAAAGGATTATTTAGAAAAAAATCAAGTTTAAAAAAAAAGGATTTAAAGAATCAAGTCAATGAATTCAATGTAAGACCTCCATTATTATCTTCAATGTCCACAATGACATGTGTAGCTTTTATAACCCTTCATCAGTGGTTACAGTCTAATAAAATGACATACTAGGGAAAAAAAGAAAATTAATGTCCCAAATTAAAATATACAAAAAAAAAAAAAGGGGAGAGAAATTATTCCCAAAATAAGATTTAATACACTTGAAACTTACTGAAACCAAAGAAAGCTTTTTTCTCAAACTGGCACCTTCTGAGTTGATCTTGGTCAAGTAGGGGCACAAACTCTTTCTTCTCAAGCCTGGACAAAATTTGCTGGAGAGACACAATATAAATGTGACATTTATTTCTAGTTTCAAATTTGACATATAATACAGATGTTACTTAAAAAAAGAAGATGATTACGTCCTACGCGTCATGCATTTAGTCATGCATATTAACCTATGACCTAAATTCTGCTAAGTCACTGGTTTTCCTGGCTAGATCAGGCAAATCATTCCATGCTTTAATAGTGCTAGGGAAGAAGGAGCTTTTGTACACATTTGTGCTAGCATATGGAACGAGGAATGTGCCTTTATCTTTGTGTCTTTCTGACATTTAGACCTATCAAAGAATAACATTGTAGAGGCATGCTAAAGCCTTGGTACAATAACAATATCTCACTTAGGTGATAATAATGTATTATCTGTACTATAATACAAACACAGTCTATTACACCTTTGAGCTGAAAATCTCTTCTTTTATTATATGTAAGAGAATTAACATTAAAATCTCTTTTATTACCTTATTAAGAAAATTGATATTAAAATCACTTCAATTACCACATGTGATTTGATATTAAAATCCTTTCAATTATCCCATTTAAGACTCAAAATTAAAATCAGTTCTTTATATTAATAGCATAAAGTAAGTACATTCTTCTAATATGTTAAGCTATCAAGCAGCTTCCATTTAGGTCCCCTAATCCTGGCCAATTCTGTAAAAGAAATTTTCATTAAATGAAATCCTTTACCTCCACAGGGCCAGTAACTCTGTAATTCAAATCTCCAAAGAAGAAGACA
This sequence comes from Biomphalaria glabrata, assembly GCF_947242115.1. NCBI lineage: Eukaryota > Metazoa > Mollusca > Gastropoda > Planorbidae > Biomphalaria > Biomphalaria glabrata. Next base: position 2,352,274 of record NC_074725.1, read on the forward strand.
TGATGGAACTTGTGAGTGATGTCATAATTCTCCAAATTCTTTGCCCCCATGTTTAAACCTTTGAGAATATCTCTAAAATTTGCATTCCTCCTGGAGACAAGAGTTAATCATTTCAAAACACATCCTTTTAATGAAGAAAGCGTTTACAATGTAAAATAGCTTAAGTTAATTTAAAATGTGTGACAGTGTGTGGCAAAAAGTGTCTGACTGTGTAGCAAGCGGGCTCGAGTTTGAATCCAGATTTGAGCTGAGTTGTGTTTGTTTGTTAAACATTTTACTGTTTCAAATGTTCCTTCAGAGTTGAAGATAATTTACTTCCAATCCAAACGTGGCAATGTATGATGGGGGATGGAAACAGGGAGGGTTTGAACACGGGACCATCAATAAATCTGATTGACAGTCCAGTGCACAAACCACATAATTTGGCAGCCATCCTGAGTGCCTAAAGGCAGAACAGAAACTTTCTCCTAGATAGGCCATAGGCCTATCAAGGATTGGATAACAATGCATTGAGCTTGTTATAGGCTGTGTTACTAAAAGTAATAACAAAAACATAGTAAAGTGAAAACAGACTTTGGGGTATCTTAAACTGCACTAAGTAATGATTTAAAAGTCTTTAGATGTTATAACACTGGGAAATCTCACCTCTCCAATCTTTCTTCACCAGAGGCCAGGTGGGCATTGATGAAACAGAACGATGTCCCACTCAGTAGGAAAGATATAGCCACAGCTCCTTTGTTACCTAGAAACAAAGAAGAAATTTATACACAGGCAAATAGAAAGCTCTACTACCAAACAAAATGTTGTTTTTTTAAAATATCTATCATACAAGTTAAACATGGCCAAACAATCGTAAACAAACTCAGGCAAGTTCTAAAGAAGAAGAATCAAGTTAGACAAGTTCTAAAAACATATTGCAAGCAGCTCATTCAAACAGATTTGAATATGAAATTCCTTGTTCAGAAAGAATTTAGATTGAACTAATCACACCAATCAATTGTCTTTGAACTTCAATAAACATTTTACTAGAGTTCAACAGGAACACCAAGATATATGCACAGCAAGCTGCTTCACCTGAACCAACAAATTATATTGTAAAGATATGTTATTAGAAGAAATGTCTGAAAACACAAAAAATATATTACTCAGACTGCTTTGTATAGTCTTTATCATAACATTTGACTCAGGAAACCTTTCTTAACGTTTAGAAAGAAGGCTCTAAAGTTTAAAACACAGAACACAGAAATTTAATGCAATAGAGCTTGATTACTGCAGGCAGGAAACATGTTTACATTATGTATAGCTTACATGTATAGCTTACCTAAGGCATTAGCTATTCCAGTTCGCACTGAGGATTTCTGAATGTAACTGATTTTATTGCGATGTTTTGGATTGATGAAGATAACAGCCCGGAGCCCCCACAAAGAACAGGACTCCAACTGAAAGACAAATTTGATCAGTTAACAAATTAATATCATTATCATATACTTTAAAGATGAATAAAACACACATGTAATAAATGCTGTCCTTTAGAACATATTAAATGTTAAACTTCCGTCATTGCTGGAAGTGGTAATGGAAATAAGCACCCAACTACCTAAAAATGCTTTCAACAATATGCGTCTGAAATAGCCTCTGACAACTGTCTTCTGGCCTTCATGTGTGGCTCAGATATTGAGCCATGGGGCAAAGGTGAGAAACTGGTGCCTAAACCAGTAAGAATCAAAGAATCACTGAAAAGCAATTTGAGCTCCAATGGAGTTAATGCTAGCTCAGGAGACAAGTATTACAGGACCAGCTATCTAAATTCTCCTTGAAGCAAATTGTGGAAAAGCATTTGGGATTAGAGAAAAACAAGAAACCTTTATATCTTAGAAGAAAATTTAAAATAGTGAAAAACATGACCAGAAATGGAAACAAAAATGAATGGGAAAAAAATCCATTTTGTTAATGACAAAAGGAGAAAAAGTAGACAAACAATAATACAAATAAAAAAAAATGTATTAAGCAAAACTAAAACTGAAACTTAAGTCCCAGTGAAACAAATTATTATTTCATTTTTGTCTAATGAAGTCTTGTAAAGATTGAAATGAATACAGAAATGTTTAAAAATGTACGTGAAAATGTCAAGAAGCAATAAACATTGAAACTCGATCTAAAAAAAAACTTTTAATAAAAAATGTCAAAGCCATACTTTCGGAACTTACTTTTCAAATATTTTTTTTTTTTAAATTAGGAGTAAATGTCTTTCATTTCTGCTTAAGGTCATTTCAGAGAATGAGAAATAGAAAGAAAAAGCAAAGAACAATGAAATTTAGTTTTACCAATTCAGCATCCAGATTTAAGGCAGCTTTGAGAGCAGCTTTCAAGGTGTTGATCCAGTCCTTCTCTGTCATGCCACTTTCTTGTGTGCCTATCACATAGATGTCATGGGGGAGACGACTCAACGTACGATCTTTACTTTTACCCTCACCATTACACTTGAGCCAAAACTTTAAGGATTCCACTGGGGCTGACTTGCCTGAAACACACGATATTACATGAGCCAGTATACACTACATTACATGAGCCAGTAGACACTACATTACATGAACTAATACACACTATGTTACATGAGCCAGTAGACACTACATTACATGAGCCAGTAGACACTACATTACATGAGCCAGTAGACACTACATTACATGAGCCAGTAGACACTACATTACATGAGCCAGTATACACTACATTACATGAGCCAGTAGACACTACATTACATGAGCCAGTAGACACTACATTACATGAGCCAGTAGACACTACATTACATGAGCCAGTAGACACTACATTACATGAGCCAGTAGACACTACATTACTTGAGCCAGTAGACACTACATTACATGAGCCAGTAGACACTACATTACATGAGCCAGTAGACACTACATTACATGAGCCAGTAGACACTACATTACATGAGCCAGTAGACACTACATTACATGAGCCAGTAGACACTACATTACATGAGCCAGTATACACTACATTACATGAGCCAGTAGACACTACATTACATGAGCCAGTAGACACTACATTACATGAGCCAGTAGACACTACATTACATGAGCCAGTAGACACTACATTACATGAGCCAGTAGACACTACATTACTTGAGCCAGTAGACACTACATTACTTGAGCCAGTAGACACTACATTACATGAGCCAGTAGACACTACATTACATGAGCCAGTAGACACTACATTACATGAGCCAGTAGACACTACATTACTTGAGCCAGTAGACACTACATTACATGAGCCAGTAGACACTACATTACATGAGCCAGTAGACACTACATTACATGAGCCAGTAGACACTACATTACATGAACTAATACACACTACACAAATAAATACACACTACCTTACATGAACCAATACACACTACACGAACAAATACACACTACATCTTGTTTCAATTCAACATAGGTTTATCCATCAACACTCAGTCATGTATCAAGTCAACATAGATTCCACCATCATGTTTCATGAGCTAGCCAGGAAAACCAGTGACTTGGCAGAATTTAAGTCATTGGTTAATATGCATGACTAAATGCATGACGCGTAGGACGTAATCATCTTCTTTTTTGAAGTAACGTCTGTATCATATAAGATAAGATAAGATACAACATAGATTCAACCATCAACACTCAGTCATGTTTCAAATCAACAAAGATTCAACCATCAACACTTAATCACATTTTTATCCATCCCTGAATACAAGACATCAGCTCTCACCCATGTTCCAAGTTCCAATAAAAATGGAGACATTGTCCACATCCTGTTCCTGTGAATGAAGTGATTTCATCTGTCGGATCTGCAGACAGAAACTTTCTCTCTCTAGAACACTCTGGAATTGGTAGTTGTACTTTTTCTTGTTGCTAAATATAACATGTAGCCTGCTGTTGTCTGTAGTGTTCTTCACTAGTTGAAGTACTGAAATACAGCAACAGACAGATAAGCACATAAACTGGGAAAAGGAGTCTTTACATTCAGCATTAATATTAATGTTTTCAGAGGCATATCCATTGGATAGACCATCTGATAGCGCTTTAATAACCAACTAAGGCACCAGCTTGCTTTAACTGACATAGAAGGCAGCACTTGGCAGCAGGCGGCTTCAGAACGAGACGACTGGAGATTTAATAACATAAAGGCCGCAACATACACATTTGAGACCTAAAGGAAATCTATAGCTGAGAACAGACAAAGAAGACGAAAATAGAACCTAAACAGACCACAGGCAGACAAAGGTTGTGTCTGTGCTGGATGTGGCAAAATATGTAGGTCACAGCTAGGACTATGTAGTCGAATGAAACAATGCACTCCTCCTTAAAATTTTCAGGCTTGAAGACAACCTTAATTATTAATATATATATTTAGAATATATTATTAAAGAGATTAATGCCACCAAATATTTTTCCTTTTAAAATGATTGATCAATATATGTAAGCCATATTTTTAGTTGTCTGTTTTGGAAATGACCATTTCTTCAGGTCAAATGAAATAAGTGCCACTTTGTCTGACTTAAAAGATTTATATTAGCTACAATGGAAACATTGTGTGTTGTGTGCTTAGTATAGCCATCCCATTGATAGCCACCAGTTCTAATGCTTCCATCCCACAGGAGGTTTGGACAACGACATTATAGTCTTCCTTTCTATAACTTGTAGAACAAAACAAAAAACACACTAAAGACTATTACAAGGATAAAGCTTGGTTGGGGCTGAATGAAAGTGACTCAAAAAAAAAAACACAAAAAAACTCAACTCCACAAAGTAGTTGGGAAGACAAACATCGGAAATATTTGAGTTTGAGCAACTTCTGAGTGCAGTCAACACCAATTAGTTTTTAAAGAGAAATTGAGCATAAATATTGCAACAATTTAGAATCCCATAATATTTTGTAAACCTATAAGAGAATGTTGGACTGGAACAAAATCCAACTCCTGGTTCTCTTGATCAAAATTATTTGTATGGCAGTTCAAGAAATAGGCTGCCTGACATTGACTTAGATCAAATTTTTTTAAACAAAAACAGCAAGATCGAAATAATCTCTACTGCCTCTACAATTTTCAGCACTAAAACCCATTGCATCATTAAATCAACCCATCATAGCAAAGCAGGAGCCATCTAACAAATATTCCAGTATCTGAGAACTTCAAGGAAAGAAGAGTTAGAACAACTTATGTGTCAGTCTTACACACATTCACTTACTTGTATCATGAGGGAAAGTGTTTGTGTGGTCCAAGTTTTCCTTGGAAGGTTTCACAGCATAAAATCTTCCCTGGTGGATGTCCACTGTCAGCTTCAGTTTATAATTTGCTTTACCATGCTTTAAAACTTTCACCTGAATGAAAACATAGAGATTATAGATAACTGGATGATGACAGCACATCAATAACATATAGAGGAAATAGAGCTAATGATTTCATTACAAATATACTTGTCCTTAGTCCAATCTCTCATTACAAATATACTTGTCCTTAGTCCAATCTCTCATTACAAATATACTTGTCCTTAGTCCAATCTCTCATTACAAATATACTTGTCCTTAGTCCAATCTCTCATTACAAATATACTTGTCCTTAGTCCAATCTCTCATTACAAATATACTTGTCCTTAGTCCAATCTCTCATTACATATATACTTGTCCTTAGTCCAATCTCTCATTACACAAACCCTCTAAGAAGCATTTAAAAAAAAAAACTTTCAATTTTTCAAACTCATATGCTGCTGGTAAAGTTATTGGCAAAACAGCTGTTTGAGAAAAACATCCATATAAAAAAGCTAAACAGATTCAAGAAATAAAAAATCACCCTTTGGGTCAGAATTTTGTAATTTTACCATCACAAAAGAGATACAAGACACTGATAGCAAAGACAAACAGACACAAACACTCTTTTGTTCCCCTGGCAATCAAATCATTAAATAGAAACAATCTGATATAAACTTTTCACATGTAAATTATGAGTGAGTCTTGCGTGAATGTACATTTTTGTTTTTTTTATAATTATAATGTTTTGTTAGATGTAATGCACAAATTATAAGACAAATTTCCTTACGGACAATAAAGATTATTATAATTAAATAATTAATGTGTAGAACTTTCACAAATAAATGATTCATTACTGCTGTCTTCAACTCACCCCTAAGATTGATAATTGTTAAAAAATGTGTTAAAAAATGTGTCAAGTATTTTTACTTTCTCAAACCTATACCTACAAACTATGATTAAATTCTATAAATGCTATACACATAATTTACAAAACACAAGATATTGTAACTGAAGACTAGTTTCTGGGAATGTCTGGCATGTAGCTTGGGCTGAAATATCTAGTTCATTTTAAGCATGAAAAATATTGGATTGGACTTTCCTAATTAGATTTTAAAACATATAATCCTCAGACGTATGCTCATTTTATTTTCTTAACACTATCAAGTTTAAGGGATGGTGACACAACATTTCTATAAGAAAACTTGCAAACCTCAAAAGTGGAAAGCGGAATGCTGATGCTGCTGTGCCGTCGTAGACCCAAGGGGAGAAAAAGCTGGGGTGGTGTGAGCGTGCCCACATCAGAGACATCAGGGTAGTTATACTCCTCCACCTTCGCACTGTCTTTGACAACTTCTTGAGCCTTAGAGGAGACAATAAGCACATACTAAACAATGGGGGAAGTATGGAGATAGAAACAAAATCTCTTGTCGTGCTGAAAGTTCAAGTAATCTACTTGATCCAAGGTGATGGATAACTTAGTTTCTTAGCGTAAATAACTTCAACTTTCTTATCTTGTATATTACAGACATTACTGCAAAAAAAGATGATAATTACATCCTATGCATTTCATGTGTCAATCTAGTCATGCATGTTAATTGATGACTTAACTCTGCTAAGTCGTTTGTTTTCCTTTAGTTATGAACATCTGCGCCAACAAAATATATTTCTTCTAATAGTGATACATTAAGACTAAGTGTTGGAAGCGTTTCAGTTCATTTTCATTCAGTGTTAAAAAAAATATTTCATCATAAAATATCAAAAGATAGGCGAATAGAATTATAACTAAAAGCTGTCTTTAGGTATATTTAATTTTTCTTACATTCTAAAAAGCCTAAGGCATTAGAGAGAGAGAGAGAGTTCCCCTTTCAGACCATGAGATCTATAGGGCAGATGATGCAAAGGTCATCTGTTCTGTGGCCCAAGGTTAATGAGGGTGTCACGTGGCCAGCACAACAACCAAATGCCTTTACTTTTTCCTCAACTAATGTCAGTACCCATTAGAGCTCAGTCCAAAGATCCCAAAATTAAAAAATCCCAGAATAAAAAGCCTAAGGCATCAATTATTACCATTAGTGTTAAATTTTAAGAGAAATATTAATTTCAAGTATGTTATATTTTTTTGAATGGATGAAGGTGGTTACTATATCTGAGATGCACAATTATTCCAGGTAGTCTTACAACAGTTAATCTTCAGTCCAGCATGCAAATATTTGTCCCTTAAGTGCTCACCTTTTTCTCTAAAGCTAAGATGTGTGTTCGACACGTCTCGAGTTTGGCAGCCAGGAAGTCAATGTAGGAGCCCAACTGAACAGAACCAATAGAGAAACAACACAATTTTAAAAAAATGACATCTTCTTACAAATCTTAATGTCATATTGTATGTAGGAAAGATGTGTTTGTAAGAACCTTGTTGGTAAAAGTCTATTAGTTTCAAACTAACCAAGAAAGTGACATTGTCCATGCCGGCGTGAGAAAACAAAAATTTTTTTTTTTAAACTGATGGTGGAGATGAAGTAGACCTAAATTTTGTCTTTAAACTCTTTTAGTGCGGTATTACTCTCAGCAACTTGATATTTAACATTTATTTATTTATTTTTATGTTAAACTTTTTATTTCTCTCTTTTTAGTTTATTTTCCAGATGTGGGAGTGATTGTTCTTTGTTTTGGTAGTAAATTTGATGCAGTGCCATCACGGTTTTTAAAAAAAGACAACAATGTGTTTATGGTTCCTCTTTTTTAGTTTACTTCCAGGGACCCGAAAAAAAGTAAATACTACAATTTCTTAGTGCATTTGTTCATCTTTTATGAAATTTGATGTGATAAAATGTGTATATTATTGTGTCTGTTCAACATTTATGGATTAAATGTTTAATTAAAAGGTTAAATCTTTTAGTATATTGATTTTTTAAAGAATTTTTTTTTTTATATTTCCTTTTACCGTGCTCAGTTTAAAATTAATGAAAAAAAAAATTATTTTTCTTGAATAATTAATTTTTTTATACTTTTGTAGCCCATTCATTTCCTTTCAAATAAAATCAAATATGTTAGAATATGTTTTAGTAACTCTAACCCCTTGAAAAATTTGCATTTATTCCGAAAAACTCTATTTTTTTCAATCCAAATAATTGGCACTGAAAGAGTTAGTTTCTAGAGTTTTGAGAAGAAAGTCTTACCCTGTCAGCTGCATTGGAAGTGTGTGTCTTGTCATCATCTTCCTGGCTCAGCATGTCATGACACATTGACAGTTTTAATAAGAAGACATCCAGCTCTCTGGGAAGAGTTGTAGGAATAAGAATGAATGCAAGGAATGTCTCTAAATTATAAAGGAAATGAGAGATGGCAGCCTGGCTAAGTAGTATGCACTTCAGGCTTATAACAATGGTCCCCAGGTTCAAAACTTGATCGATGTCATTCAGTAGGTGGTTTGGGCTGTAAGAATGTTTATTTCTAAATGAAACTTACAAGACAAACATTTTAGAGGAAGTTTTATTTGGAATAGAGTTTCATTACTCAAACTTGAGCTCTTTTTTAATTTTAACCCTTAAAGTGCTGAGCTTTTTTACAAGAGTGCATACAAAATGAAATTACAATTCTAGTGTTTAGAGGCTAAACTACCACACGGGTCTAAAGGGTTAAAATATCCTATCTTTGTATATAACACACCCATTTCTTTATGAATTTAGGAAGCAAACAGATGAAAAAAAATTTTTGGTCATCCACCACAATATAGAACAAATTGTAACCTTGGCTCATTTGATTGCTCTGAAAGCCCACAGAATGTCAGCTTCAATTTTATAAACCTTTTTTTTTAATGGAATAAATTTTATTTTAATTTAGAAAGTTTCCTGTTAGATTTCAAAGGTACAATGTCCTTGTAGAAATAACATTTTGAACCAGCACTGCATGGAGTCTAAAGACTTTTTTCTAAATAAATGTTTATCTTTGAACAGAAACCAAACTTGAAGGGTTACATCATGTTAAGATACTGTTACGAATCTCACTATCCAGGCTCGCTGCAAACTGCACCACACGACACCACCAACTTAAAGAACTTGACAACTCTGGGCTTCAAATAACGTAATGGTTTAATGTCAATAAATAACAGCCAATACTGTACAATTGGCAGCATGTAACACAAGACTGTACAAATATCTTTCCGCTGTATCAACTCTTGCACTTTTCTCTCTGTCTCGTCTTAGACTTGTACTGAGCCGTTGTAACAAACTGTAGATCGGGAAGTTGTGACTGACTGGTCTCTGATACCTTCACTCTTTATATAGGGTCCCTGCTGGCCTTCTCGAACCGGACAGACCGCCGCTCGACGTTTCTGAGTGGTCAGATGACTACAAAGCTACTGAACTGTGTTCACAACGCCGATCCTTCCCAAACCATCAAGTTGAAACTCGTCTCGGCTGACCGTCATAACTCCTCATGCTCCACTGCTCGTCTAGCGCTGGCCTGGGGTGATTGGCGTTGGCTGACTACACACACACACACCATCTGTGCCACCACCAGGTTTATAACAATACCAATCTTCTGAATTTTTTTATTCATTAAGTGTTTTATTGGAAACACAAAATATTATTTAAAAAACATATTTAAAAGAACTATCAACTCCTACCCTTAGAGACATTTTTGTCTTATCTAGAAATCTCGAGTGCAATATAATTCATTTTATTGTGGATGGTAACAATTATAATTTACCTTTGCAGCCCCTTCCCAGCTATAGCTAACAGTTTCTGGAACTCAGGCATTGGGTACCTGCCTCCTTCAGCCCCAAAAGTTTTGGCATCTTTCTCCAAACCCTCATCTACATAGGCCTTCATGGCATCAACAAACTCACCATCACAACTGCAGAGGTCATAAAAAAAACAAAAAAACATTTAAAAAGAAACAAAGATGTAACTGTACAGGCTCTATTCAGACTCTATGCATTCTTCTAGAAACTTCTTACTTTCCAAATCTTATAGTTCATGTCACCCGATTTTATGACTTCTCAAATGTAACAAGAAAATTAAAATAATCACACAGTTATAATATGGTATGTAATGTATAACCATTGGGCAAGGTGGCCGAGTTGAAAAACACTTGGCTTTCAAACTGAGTGGTTAAGGCAAAGACTTCCTTTTTGAATTTATGGATTCATAGGAGGTCCTGAGTGCCCCACATTCTAATGAGTCGCAATAGTTGTAATAAAATAGTTGGAGAAAAGCTTTTGGTCATTGTGCTGGCCAAATGAAACCTCATCATCTGCGAGCAATATAAACAGATGAGCTTTATATCGTCTGCCCAATAGACTCCAAGGTTTGAAAGGGACAATAGACTTTTACTACTACCTGACACCCACATGTTTGTTCATCAAGACAGGAGTAGGAAATAAAATGATATAAAGAAGCAAAAGAAATGAATACAAACATTGAAAGGTCAAGTCTAGAAAGAGTATTTATTAAGAAATGAATGCAAACCTTGAAAGGTCAAGTCTAGAAAAGTTATTGAGAACACCAAACTTGAAAGGTCTGATGATTCCACTTTTATCATCTATTTCTGGCGTCTGCTTGGCATCTTCAAAATCATCATCCTCTGAAAGAAACAAAACAAAACAAAGACTTGCTGAGTGTTATTTTACAAAGTACAAATGCTGAATTGTATATGAGACCAAAAAAAAAATAAAACTTCAATATAGTGTGCCTAAAGTGTGCTTAAAGAAATTTTAAAAAAAAAGAAGAAAGCGATGGAAAGACAATATAAAAGAATGGACGGCACTGCCACTGAAAGAGATTCTATCCAAGGCAAAAGACAGAAAGGAATGAAGAAAAACGATCGACAAATCTTGTGTGATGCCCCAATATTCCAACAGACTAATGCAGGTGATTTTTTTTTAACTGCTTAACAAATTGATCTTTTATAAAATAGCCAAAGAAAAAGAAGATAAAAAAAAAATCTGTTTCTAATCCAGCATTCAAATCTGTATTTGTGTCTAGGTTTTGTATTAGGTGCAGAGGGAAATGAAATGAAAAACTAGTTATTGAGGAAAGGCTGTAAGAGTGGGAAGATGGACCATATCAGGACAATAAGGCTGTTGCTCTCCTGTCCCTTAAGAGTTCTGCCACAGTGGTTCATTAAACTACTAAGGGTCAGTTCCATTAGAATCAAACATTTGTATTTGGGGTGATGAGGCCCCTAAGCAGATAAAGTTTGGGGACAACTGATGTAAGGAAAAATAATAGCAACATTTCCTTTACCTCGGAAACTTGAAAACATCTTTTTTTTTATTAGCAATTATGTCAAAAATTTCACTATTCAGGGGTGCGTTGGCAAATGATGAAGCACTTGGCTGATGACAGGAAGGTCTTAAGTTTCAATCTCAGTGAAGGCTAGGATTTTGAACTACGATTTTTTAGGATGGTCCAGAGTCCACCCAACTCTAATAAGTAGCTGGCATTAGTTTGGGAAAGTAGAGGTGATTGGTCATTGTGCTGGTCACATGACAATCCTTAACCATCATCCATAGAAACAGATGACCTATATCCCCCACTTTATGGATCACAAGGTCTGAAAGAGGTAATTTACTTTATCTTACACCACTTTTCTGGATTTTTGAGAATGCCTATGTCTAAATAGGTACCTGACATTAGTTGGGGAAAAGTATAGGCTGTTGGTCCTTGTGCTGGCCACATGACACCTCGTCAAGCATGGGGCACAAAACATATGACCTTTACATCAACTGCCCCAAAGATCGCTTGGTCTGAAAGGGGGTACTTTACTTTTTTAAAACTATTGTTAGACACTTAGTTTGTATTTGTAGTTATATAGAAACGCACCATTGTAGGGGCATTTTGAACGTGACAAGTGATGCTTGGGATTAGTTGGGTTGGAAGCTTCTTAGAGACAGAAAATCAGTTGGTGATAGGATTCCATAGGATTAAGATGTATTTTATCGACAGAGACATCGACTGTGGCCTTTTGTGGATTAAACATTATTCAGACTGTTCAACGAAGTTTCAGACTCGTCTCTTAACTGTTAAAACCGGTGGTACTTGTTTTGCTTGTGTGTTATTGCACTGGAATACACCTGAACAAGAAACTCATACATTTGCAGAGTAATCTGTCATAACCTGACAGTCATCAACAATTGACTACAAGACAGACAGGCATCCATCACACAATAAGCGTGGGAAGCGTGGTCGAGAGGCCAAGTGCGCTTGAACTTGGCTTGGCTACCTAGAAGGGGGCTCGAGGTTCGACACCCGACTCGGGCAGATTTGTGTTTACTAAGCGCCTAAAGGCAGCACGGAAAACCAACTCCTAGATACCCCCTCCCCCCCACCAGTCCACAAATGAGATTGGACCAAAAGTGCTCTGAGCATGCTATAAGCATGAAAGTAGCGCTATATAAAATCTATAATAATAATAAATGTATAAGACTTTAGTACAACATGTAATCCAAGCTCCTATAGCATGCTCAGTACGCTATGATCCAATGTCTTTTAAGCTTCAGGGGACACCAGGGAGATAGTTTCAGTGGCTGCTCAAGTCAAATCTGGAATTAAAACTTCCCAATCTACCTTCTCTTCGAAAATTCAGTCAAGTTCTTTATGCCACACAAAGTACAGTTAATTCCTAAGACCAACTAAAAAGATAACCAGTACTGTCTATGCAACACTATCACAAGGTCATAGAGATAAAAAGATACATTTGTTTTGATGTTGACTTCTTGTACAACAGGATTAACTTCCTTGATCGTGCAGTTATTGTTCTCAGAGATTCCACTTCCTCTTAGTTACACTGCCTTACTTCTATTTGTGATACTGACATGCAGACAACATCAAGATAAGTAAAAGGGGGGGGGGGGGTCAGGAAGGGAAAAAAAAAGGAAGGAGATAGGTTACATGGAGATATATGAATCACTAAGAGACCGTGAGACCAACAAAATGTCTATATTTGGACTTGACCAGACAGAAAATTGATTCTTACAAACTCCAAGATAACAGTTTGTCTGAAATATAAATTTCCTTCTCTTTTAAAATAAGTTGAATTTCTAGAAATAGGATGTTCTTTATGTCAAACTAAATCCCTGGGCTGGGTTTAACTATTACAGAGTAAAAGAAACAAGAAACTAACCACCAATTCAACTTTTAAGATCTTCAAGAACATGTTAAAAGAAATATAAAAAAAGGTACACTAATGTTGGAGACTGTCCCTAATTTTTTCACTAATGTTGGACACTGTCCCTAATTTTTTCACTAATGTTGGACACTGTCCCTAATTTTTTCACTAATGTTGGACACTGTCCCTAATTTTTTCACTAATGTTGGACACTGTCCCTAATTTTTTCACTAATGTTGGAGACTGTCCCTAATTTTTTCACTAATGTTGGACACTGTCCCTAATTTTTTCACTAATGTTGGAGACTGTCCCTAATTTTTTCACTAATGTTGGACACTGTCCCTAATTTTTTCACTAATGTTGGAGACTGTCCCTAATTTTTTCACTAATGTTGGACACTGTCCCTAATTTTTTCACTAATGTTGGATACTGTCCCTAATTTTTTCACTAATGTTGGACACTGTCCCTAATTTTTTCACTAATGTTGGAGACTGTCCCTAATTTTTTCACTAATGTTGGACACTGTCCCTAATTTTTTCACTAATGTTGGAGACTGTCCCTAATTTTTTCACTAATGTTGGACACTGTCCCTAATTTTTTCACTAATGTTGGACACTGTCCCTAATTTTTTCACTAATGTTGGAGACTGTCCCTAATTTTTTCACTAATGTTGGAGACTGTCCCTAATTTTTTCACTAATGTTGGACACTGTCCCTAATTTTTTCACTAATGTTGGAGACTGTCCCTAATTTTTTCACTAATGTTGGAGACTGTCCCTAATTTTTTCACTAATGTTGGACACTGTCCCTAATTTTTTCACTAATGTTGGAGACTGTCCCTAATTTTTTCACTAATGTTGGACACTGTCCCTAATTTTTTCACTAATGTTGGACACTGTCCCTAATTTTTTCACTAATGTTGGACACTGTCCCTAATTTTTTCACTAATGTTGGACACTGTCCCTAATTTTTTCACTAATGTTGGACACTGTCCCTAATTTTTTCACTAATGTTGGATACTGTCCCTAATTTTTTCACTAATGTTGGATACTGTCCCTAATTTTTTCACTAATGTTGGATACTGTCCCTAATTTTTTCGCTAATGTTGGACACTGTCCCTAATTTTTTCACTAATGTTGGACACTGTCCCTAATTTTTTCACTAATGTTGGACACTGTCCCTAATTTTTTCACTAATGTTGGACACTGTCCCTAATTTTTTCACTAATGTTGGATACTGTCCCTAATTTTTTCGCTAATGTTGGACACTGTCCCTAATTTTTTCACTAATGTTGGATACTGTCCCTAATTTTTTCGCTAATGTTGGATACTGTCCCTAATTTTTTCGCTAATGTTGGATACTGTCCCTAAGTTTTTCTGATTTGTTCATTACTTTGAAAAACAGTATCATGGAATGGTGGATTATTATATTGATTTATTAAAACCTCAAATTTTGAATTTAAACAAATGTTTTTTAATCCTTATCTTAATATTCTATGTTTTTATAATTTAGGACTTGATGCTCAATGTTTTTGTAATTTTGTAAAATAGTAGATAATTTGAATTTATTTATTTTTTTAACAACCAGTGTTGAATTTTTTGCTATCTGTTATAGAAGTGTCACATAAAAGTTGTTTAGATGGAGCTAGTGGACCCACATTTGAGAAAAACATAACAGTGAGGATCCATTCACAATTGAAACAGATGTAACTATTGAAATACAACATAACAGATTCACAAAACTCATAGGTTACAACTCACCAGAGTCTCCATCTGCCATCTCTGCACCCTCAGGTGAAATTGGCTTTTTTAAGGCACATACCAAACCATTCTTTTCTCCCTTGGCAATGTACGATGTTATCAAGCTGGGCAAATCTGTGTAGGACGGAGGCTGCATGTCTCCCTCAGACTATCCAAGAATAAAGCAAATTTAAATAATTGACGATATACAGATTCCAGCTTGTGTTTGACATAACATTAGAGCACATTTTCACTGTCCAAGAACATCTCCAGCAGTTCATATTTTGATTTTACTAAGACTTTACCAAACTGTTTGGGACATTAAGATTACTTCTCCTACATGTCTCATGAGACAAAATTTGTCAAGAATAGGAGACCCTCCCACCAAGACACTGCTGCCAATGAGCACCATGGGAATAAAAAATGAATCATATCAAATGCAATATGGCAGAGGAAAATGGCTACTTGAATTATCCTGGCTCACATAAGTTGCTATATCCAAACCCACCCAGCCTACTCAATATTCAATAATAAGAATAAGTAATACAATTTATTATTCTGGGGGAGATTAGTTTTGCAGATGTGTATTGGACAAGATCATCTTTCAAAGTATTATAGTGGGAGCAAGCTGTGAAGATGGGAAGACAGCATAAAAGAATGGACGGGCCTGCCATTGAATGAGGTTCTATCTAAGGCAAAAGACAGAGAGGAATGGTCAACAAATCTTGCAAGGTGCCCCAATGGACTAAGGGATAGGTAAAGGTAAAAAAAGCTGTGAGGATGGATAGCTTGTAGAAACAGAACAAGAAAATCATTTTAAAAAATAAAAAAAATTTTTTTAAAAGTTTAATTATATCAATTAGTTTGGATCAATCATGTAATTATACCAATGACTGACTTAGACAATAATAAATCTGTGCAATTGGAGATATATTTACCTTTTTTTTTTTTAAATCTTTCAGCTTTCTCAATGCACTATGATCCTATCACTTGTCTGGAGTAGTTGGGAAAAGGGTGGGTGGGAAGAAGAGGGTATCTTGGTGAATGTTTACATGATCGTTTTTTTAAATGCATAAAAAAAATGTTTACTAAAGGTTCAAAGGTTCAGGGAACTAATTCAACTTATACCACCACATATGTCAAATACGATGTCTTTACCTTGTTCAAAATTCCAAACAAAATAATTACCAAATATTTAATTCACTAATTGTTTAATTTTTCTTTATTGATTCTCATGTTGTCAGGAAAAAGAAATGATTGTGCCAAATTTCAGCTTAATCTGAGATTGGGTGTGGGAAAAATGACGTTTACAAACTTATGACAGACAGACATACAAAAAGTTTGTAAAAAAAGAAAGTTTTATATTATTGTGTTACAATCTAGAATCAAAAGAGTTGATATGGTAACACAGGAAATTACAACACTTTAAATATAGACAGTTACAATAGAAAACTGTACAGGGTAGACTAAAGATGACATCTACAGAAATAGACATTGCCCATCGTAAATGGAGAATGTTGTATGAAATGTCTGGAGCTGTAAGGGATAGCAATAGCTGTGTGGACTCACAAGAGATTGAAGTCTTCTTTAGTTAATATCACAACAGCTGCCAACAATGTCACCAGTGAATGAATTGGTTAGATAACATCGAAGTGCAGTGCACTGAATTATCACTTAATTTGCATATGGCTTCAGGCATGGAGCAGGGAAGGCAATTATTTATTGCACCAGTAATAAAATTGGTTTGGCATTTGTTTTCCAGTGTTGTCTTTGTTTTCTTGTTGATGGTCGTAAAACTTATTATTAGAAAGACACTATATTACATATTTAGAAAAAGGAATATAAACTATTTCTAATTATTTTCTGTAAATGAATGGTTGAGATCAACAAGAACTTCAGGAGCAAATGTGACACATTAAATAACTCAAAAAAACAATACATTAAAACAAACTGCTTTAAAAAACAAAGCTTATATTAAGTGTAATTGTATCAATCAGTCATGTATGACTGACCTAGACATAATAAGTGTGTGTGATTACAAATGTGTTTACTAACTGTATTTGTTTAGTTTTTAGCTTGCTTGGTCCAATTATGACAAGGTGAGGGAAGAAGGAGGGGGTATCTTGGGTGAATGTTTACATGATCATTTTATAAATGCTTAAACAAAAAAATTTCACTCAGGGCTTGAGTCCTCAAGGGGACTAATTCAGCTAATACCACCACATCTGTCAAGTAGGATTTCTTTCCCTTATTCAAGATACCATACAAAATAATTAATTACCAATAGCTAATTAACTAACTGTTTAATTTTTTTTTTATTGACTCTTGTGTTGTCAGGTAAAAAAAAATAATTGTGCACAATTTCAGCTTAATCTGTGATTGGGTCTGAGAGAAATAATGTGTACAAACTTTTTTACCATACAGAGAGACAGAGTTTGATATAAGCTTTGTAAAAAAAAGTAATACATGGTTATCTGCCTTGAAGTACTCTGAGGCCCAATGCCCCCTGACTCCAACATACACACATACATTGTTCAATAAACTTTTTTAAAAAAAAGATAAAAAGTTTAAACTAATAAAATAAAATTTTGTTTAAAAGTGGAATAGACCTAGACTCACCCTCTACACAATACATCTACTCGCCCTGAACACACTCAAAATAGCAACAAACTGGCAGTTCACTTAGCAGGTTGTCTATGATCGTGAACTAAGGCTTTGCACTTTGAGCAAGGGAAGACAAACACCCTCGATAGCTGTGCTCACACACACACAGGTATACAGTATAAAAAAAAAAAGGTGTGTTAATATACCTGTACTGAGAGCCTGCCATCCTTGTCAGGGAGTATTCGGTATTGATGAACTCGATTCTGGAATCTGTGAGAGAAAATGTTTTTTACATTATCTACAGCTAATTTTAGATTCCCAGGTATGTTTTTTATATTTATTTTCTATTCTGCTAAAAAAAAAAAAGATGTAATTTATTGTGTGTAAAACTTGTTTGAAAATACATATATAAAATTATATCTAATAGCATGACATTAAAGTAAGCTCCCCTCTCAGGCTTTGTGGTCTATAGGGCAGATGATGTCAAGGTCATCTGTTTCTGTGGTCTATAGTTAAGGAGGGTGTCATGTAGCCAGCACAATGACCAAACACCTTTGCTTTTCCCCAATTAATGTCAGGTACCCATTAGAGCTGGGTGGACTTAGAGACACCCTAAGGATCCCGAAATTAGAAATCCCAGTCTTCAACAATATTTGAACCCTGGACCGCCCAGTTTGGAAGCCAAGCAGGAATAAAAGGGGGATTTTTAAAAAAATGTGCCCCCCCCCCTTTAATTTTTTTTCCTGAGCCCCAACCCACCTGCAACAAACAGTAGATTAAATGCCCAACATTCCATGACATCAAACCCAGATGACACAAATATTAATAACACCCAAAAAGTTGATCACCAACCAAAAAGTTGAGGGGAAAAAAGAAATGTCAGTTTGACTTCAAAGTGTAACTTATTACTCACAACAGACAAAGGACGTAGGCGCCCACCACAGACTCACTGTCTCTGACCAGAAAGCTGCCATCAATGCCTTCCTGCAGCAGCAGTTCTTCAGCGTGGAGACGGGAGATGCCTTTGTGGAAGAACACCCCAGACATTCTGGTGTGCAGGCTACGCCCTTGAGTTCTTCCGTTAGAGCTGCCGATTGGAAACCAACATTCTATTAGCAAAACCTCCAATGGCTTACAATTGATTCATTTATGGATTATGCTTTTCAACTATATATCTTCAAAATAATACAAGAGTTTACTACTGGATTACAGGGTCCTTAGATAAACATATTAACTACACTTAAAAATAACTAACCCCCCCCAAAAAAAATTATAAATATTTAAGCTTCTGAACATTTCAAATGCTTATAAAAATACAAATTCATGAATTATTTCTAGGAGTTAATGTTTGTTATTGATCAACATTTATGTGGATAAAAACTTGTCTAAACAAGCTAAATACAGGCTGAAAATTAAAATTTGTTTAATTTTATAAATAAATATTCAACTTTAAAGTGAGGGATTTCATAAACCCTGTGGTTTTTTTTTTTTTGTTTTGGTTTTTTTTTTAATCATACTTTTTATTTAAATAAATAGGTTTTCTAAAAACAAAAAAGGTTTATGGTAATTAAAAAAGAAAGAAATAATGAAGACATCCATTAAATGCTGACACAAGAGAAGAGATCATGCTGATGTGACTCCATTGATTGGACATTGACATGCTGGTGGGAGGCTAAACAAGGAGCACAGGTTCCAGGTGCCCCCCCCCACCACTCTCCTTACAACTCCCCTTCACACCAGTAGCTGTCACATTTGACATTTACATCAATAGCACTGACCTGTGTATGTGTGGAGCAGGCATGTGCCGTAGGTGAGGCTTGAGTGTGAGTGTTTTTTTGGAAATTATTACCTCCCTATGCATACAAGCCATAAAGACAATCACGTGACGAGAGCATTTGGGGGGGGGGGGCACCGGTATTAGAATATCCTTGGTCCATCTGGGCTCTGTCACTTACCTGAAACATTTCACACGCACACACAGAGAGAGAGAGAGAGACAGACAGACAGAGAGAGACAGAGAGACAGAGACAGAGAGAGAGAGACAGAGAGGGAGACAGACAGAGAGACAGAGAGAGACAGAGAGAGAGAGAGACAGAGAGAGAGAGAGACTGAGAGAGACAGAGTGAGAGACAGAGAGAGAGACAGAGAGAGAGAGACAGAGAGAGAGACAGACACAGAGACAGAGAGAGAGAGAAAGAGAAAGAGAGAGCTGGGGGCAAGTAGAGCACGTGACTACAGTCAGACTACCAAGTGATTCATGCCACAACACTGGGAAGTTTCGCCACAGAAAATACTCTGGCACTAAAACAATACATGGAATGCAAACACTTAATCATTTCATTTCCTTCTTAAAAACGACGGACTCTTCCATCTTGTGACTTGGACCAAAACCAATACAACTTATTGATAGCCCTACTTCATGTCATTGTAAGACTGTTGCCGGAAGGAACCCAAAAAAAATGTAAACAAAAATTTTAATGATGAGTATGTGTGTGCGGTGGGCCTAATACTTGAGTAATACGTTGTTGTTGTTTTGTACAGACCGCCCAGGCTTTTCCCCCAGCAATGGAGAGGTCACACCATCTCGGAATGCCACAGACGTTTTCTTTTACAGACAGTACCTCTGTTTAAGTCAGACTTTCATGGGGGAGCCTGGACGCTGATCTCAACAAAACAAAACGGCTCAAACGATGGATCTATAAATGCAGCAGATAATGTATAACGCAGTGATAAGAATTGCTAGCACGTTGGCCACATTAGGAAAAACTCTTAGTTTTACCTTGATCATTTTTGAAGCAAAAAAAAAATAAATAAATAAATTTAGATTTGGCTAGAGATCTAGATCTAGGTCTAAAGGCCTATTTACCATCGGTTTTGTAAAGAGCATCGCGTTCTTGAAATGACTATCGCTTTCGGGAATTTCCTAACTTTTCTGACCGAAAGAGTTTAATAAATGAATGTTCAGGAACATTTTGCGCATCGTCTTGTAAGTCTAGATCTAAACGCCTATCCCTGGAATATTATAAAGTGTACTAGATCTCTACATTCGCTTAACCAGGATTTTTTCTTGGGGAGAAGAGGGAAGGGGCGGGGTAAAAGAAATGTTCCATTGGTTTGTATCTAAGATTCATTAGTTATTAAGAGAAAAACAATCACTCTATAAGTTGAATACCGGAGGTATGGTCTTTTTTTTTTTTTTTTTAAATATTTTTTAATGTTTTTCTTCTTTAAATCTCAATGTGAACTGCTCAATAACACTGGTAGGCCTACACGCTGAGAAACATTATGGAAGTGCTACAAAGCACACATTTTGAGAAGAGGCCACACCGGCACAAAGTGGAATCTCTGCCACACGGTGAATGAAAGAAAAAAGTGAGACGAGAAGGGGGATCAATTGGAAAATGGGGGATAATCTCCCTTCACTCGCTACTTAGGGGTAACGTGAGTACAGCGATGAGAACAAAGGAAGTACTGTATACTAGAGGGTAAGGGATCCAAGCCAGTCTAGGGGAGATTTTGCCAACGTAAATATTTAGCTTTCTGTGTGTTGTGACAGGGACTCGGAGGACATTACCACCGCCAAGTCCACTCCCTCTCCCCTTGGCTAGTGAGCAATGGTCTTGTCATCATCATGTTTCCACTGTGGCCGCTATGACCGGCTGATTATGAGGCGTTGATGACGTCATTCTGAGGCATCGATGGTACAGAGGGTGTCACAGTTCGGAGACACATTTAACAGAGCTTGGGCTCTAAGGCACTTGCAAACACACAAAAAATCCCTTTTGGAAATGTGTCGTGTCAATTATGAGAAAACAATGTCACTGTGAATGTGTCCTACACAATGACCGACAGACTATGGTCCACCCCCGGCAGTCAGAAGCACTCTTGCTTCTCTGATCACCTTTTGGATATATACATCTGTTTGTTGTTTGTTTGTTTGACATGTTTCGGGAGTTTCTTTAGAAAGTAAAGATTGACACATCCTTGCCCAAACCTCCCGCAGGACATGCCGGAGGAATGTCTTGAGAGCAGGGTAAGGTTTGAGCCCGGGACCACCGAGACGACAGTCCAGCGCGCTTACCACACGACTGGGCAGCCATCCAACATGTGCGTGAATGCGCTATGAAAGCGTTGTGATGGTCACACAATCCACACTTACTTAAAGCATGAACAATACGAGCTATGACGCATTAAACGCGTTATAATCCCGATTTGATATAAACTTACAGTTAGAAAGTTAACCATCCTTTACGATCCAAAGAATGAATTAGTTGTATATCTGAGCAGCTGAGCATCCAAGCTTACAGTTGAACACACCAAAATATCATCAAGAAAGCAACCAACTGGTCTTGAAGAAACTGTGCCCCGTAAGACAGAACACACCAGTAAGAAATAATAGGTATAGTCTTACACCGAGTCAAGCTTCCTCTATCTCTAGATTTACATAGCACATTCCCCACTCCACTGGAACTAAACCACTCGAGACATCGACTGAACACTAAAGGATCTCGTTTTTTTCCTTTTCTGACATAGATAGACTATATCCATTTCCGTGTCTTGTAGCACGCTGTCACATGGCTAATACCGTCTATTCTCAAACAAGGCGGAGCTGGTGTAAAAGTCAGTGGGGAAATAGGTTTTCCGGTTCATCGATACGACTTTTTTTTTCAAACAGGGCGGAGCTGTTCTTTTGCAAGATGGGTTTTCCTGTTCGCTGATAGCACTTTTCAAAATGATCCATTCTCAGACAAGGCGGAGATATGAGAAGTTGGAAAAAGGGTTTTCTGTTTCATTGATACAACTTCATAATGTGGCACGAAATGTAAACGACTAAGATATGTATATGTATGTGTGTGTGTGTGTGTGTGTGTGTCCCACTTTGTTTAAACACAAATAGCTACTCCACTGCCCAAGTAGAACTAGCATGTCGCAATCCCCCATCAAGTTCCGGGTTGCTTTCTTATTTTGTATCAAAGTTCCGCGTGATAATTTTGTGTTTAGATCGTGTAACACTGGAATCCAACTTAGTAGGGTGACAAAGGGCCCGGTGACAAAGGGCTCGGTGACAAAGGGCTCGGTGACAAAGGGCTCAAGAGGCACAGAACTGTTCCCTTCCTCTGCAACAGTTCCCATCCTATCGTCATCTAGAACAGTGCGGGGCACCACATGCAATCTGCTGCCCTCTTCTCTCCATTTCTCTTAGTTGGTCACCCTAACACTATGACCTGTCCAGTCTTTGATATTTCGTTCCAACATCAATTCGCCTTTTTGTACCTGTTGCTTTGTGTGCAACTACAGCAGCGATGGATGGATAGAACGTTGATTTCTGTACCACCCAGTTCTCTTATGCCAGGGGTTCTCAACTTGTGGGTCGCGACCCCCTTGGGGGGGGTCGATTGACGATTTGCCAGGGGTCGCCTAAGACCATCAAAAATATGGATTGTTATTGTCTACTCTTCTATTTCTGTATGTGTGTGTGTGGGGGGGGGGTTGTAAAAAGGGGTTGCCGAGCTTAAAAGGTTGAGAACCGCTGGTCTCTTAAGCTGAGCTGAGCTGATAAGGGGACATCACCTCACAATGTTTCTACATTTCTGAGCAGTCAATAGTTACCGGCAAGAGTTTCTAGTGGCAGCCAATAGTAATCAAAATACTAAATGTGTAATAGAGCTTGTAGTATTGTGAAAAACCGAGCACTTTGAAATAAAGCTTGACTAAACTTCTTGACGACGTAATACCAAAGTCCAGTGTCTCTCCCCCTAACAAACAGAACTACAAGCAAACATAGAGCGTTTCAAAAAAAAAAAAAAAAAAAAAGTAGTCAGAGTTTTAAGAGATTTAGGGATTAGACTTTCAGTTCTTCCTGTGCTATTAGTAGCGAAAATCTCACTACAACAGGTCATTGATTTTCTCCAATTTTTAGTTATATACTTTTTTTTTTAGACATTTTAACTTTATGCCATGAAGCCTCAGAATAGCACGTTGTTGTTTTTTAAATCTCATTTCACGTTCATGGCTATCTAATACACGTTTTATTTATCTTCCTTTCAAAAATGTAAAAATAAACTAAATTGGCAGTTGGACAGTCAGTCTCTCTAGGCCGTTAAATGTCACAATTGTAAAAGCAAATAAGATTGGACCATAGCGCTCTGAGCCATGCTATAAGCATGTAAAGTAGCGCTATATAAAAAGCTATAATTAAACACTAATAAATGGAGAGAGAACCAAAAAAAAACAACAAAAAAAAAAAGATCACAGAAACACTCAGAATAAGAGTTCAAATTTTACAAATAATAAAGATTACCATTAAATAAACTATATATATATAGTATTTATAATATTAAAAAAAAAAACTCCATATAAGCCATATACACAAAAGTAGAGAATATTTGACTTAAACTTCAAAAACAAAAAACAACAAACAAAAAGTAGCGTTAAAAAAATATACATTAAAAAGAAAAACATAACAAGCAAAAACAGTGCAAGGCATTCCAAGTGAGGATAGCAACAAATTGTAAAATAGCACACACACACACACATATAGAACACAGTCAAGATACTGACCCCATTCTGGTAGGAATGGCTGTTAAAATAAAACATTTCTCATTGAACTAATAATCAACAAGTTTGTATCTGCTAGTGTCAAAAAAAAATGGATTCTCAAACTGATACAGGCAAAGCATGTGGAAATCACTATTGGTATTATACAAGTTATAAATATATAAAATTTGTTTCTTATCTCTGTTGATCCAGCAAACGTATGTTTAGTCGACATGGGTGACGTTTTTAGCACTGAAAGTAGTAGACTTTGAAGTTGTTTTAAGTGCCATCTCAGACTAGCTACTAATACAATAGTATTTGTGCAGCACTATTCCCAAAAGAAAGTCATGCTTCAGTGCTGGACTAGGTACTCCACAACTCAATGAACTTACTTAGGGATCATTGCCCACTTAGAAGTTATTGCTCGCCGTCTTCCCGCTTATCATTTCCTTCACTGTATCGCATGCTAGCAGACCAACACGGGGGAAAGAAGTGGTTCTCAAAGAGATACTAAAGGGACCCCCCCCCCACCCCTTTGCAGTGAGACTTTAAGGGTACGTCAAGTGTTTCCTTGTTCAAATCAATGTATTCTATGCCAACCAAAAAAATGAGGTCATGCACAGGCAGAATTATCAATTAATCATTCAATGATTCTAATGATGTGAAAATAATGACTGAGTTCTCAACATTAACGAATGCACAAGTGTTGTTATAAAGCAAAAAAAAAAAAAGATTACTTGAGTATGAGGCAAAAATTTGATCACTTAAGACCTTGCGATCTATAGGGCAGATGATGTAAAGGCCATTTGTTTCTGTGGCCCACGGTTAACGACGGTGTCATGTGGCCAGCAGAACGACCTACTGTTCCCCAACTAATGTCAGATACCCATTAGAGCTGAACTCAAGAGGCGCCCAAAGATCCCGAAATTAAAAATCCCAGTCTTCACCAGGATTCGAACCTGGGACCCCCGGTTCGGAAGCCAAGCGCTTTACGGCTCAGCCACCGAGCCTCCTAAAACAGGCCAATAGTTCCACTAATATTGTGTACATACATTTGGACACGAAAAAGCCATGCATCATCATCATCAAACTCCATTTGAGTGAGGGCTTGAGAGGCTTAAATCTTCTCTTGCAAAAGCCCTGGACAGAAACCCTGCTGTCTTGCGTAGTGCATACATGTCACCATACAGGTCGAGAATTTTTAGTTTCTCAGACCTGTCGAGACGGAGATCAGCAAGTCTGGGGCAGTCAAACAGAATATGAGGCACGGTTTCCTCTTCTTCCCCGCAGCGGAGGCACCGTGAATCGAAATTTGGCCATAGCCGCGAGAAATATAAACCAACAGGACAATCGCCTGTCCTGCACTGTGCTATAATAGCTTGCTCAGGCCTGGACAGCCTCCACCACGGGAAAGTGCGGTCAGGGCGCCTCATGCGCTCCCAGACTCCACGGGCTTTTTTTGGGGGACTTATCCTACCACTCAAACCACTTTTCCATTTCTGTTTTTTTTTAATTATAGCCAGAGCATGATGAAAACTTACAGCCTGTTCAGTGGGTGGAATTTGCCCTCCCTGGTGGGCCAAGGAGTCTGCAATAGTGTCGCCAGTCACACCTATGTGACTCGGTACCCACTGCATTATTACAGGGGTGCCATAGCGTTGTTTTACATGCCAGTAAGCCCTATCTAAAAATAATGTCGCCAAAACACGGAAGGAAATTTTTTTTTTAAAGTTCTTCAACTTGAACTCAAGGGAAACAATTCAGTGATTAGCACGTACGAGAAGAAACTATTTTCCGACCACTTTTGCACTGTTAGGATTTACTTGGTCAAGTGTTCTCTCAAGCTACACTTGTAAGATGTGTCTACGAATTAAACACACAATCACAGAAACAGTTCACCAGTCTCTTAAGCTTCATACGAGTGTTGGGTCGAGGCCCGGATCAATGGAACTGTCCGGCACGCTTCACCGCGCTAGGCGAGAGAGGCGCGACCAGTGTGACGGCAGCGTCTTGCTGGTAAGTCGACATGGATGATGTAACGCGAATAGAGAGTTGCTGCGCCATTCGTCATTCTTCTGCTTAAGGTAATACGCGTCTTAAGACATTATTTCAGGATCGACCAGATTACATGAACACACTAGATATTTATAGCAACTATCCTGCAGAACATGCTGATCTGATAGAAGCTTCTACTCTTTTTTTTGTAAGAATTTCCCAACATTGCTTTAAACGAGATGGAAACGGATTCTTTCTAGTACGCTGGCAACGCTGTCGGAAATGTGAAAGTTTTATCGTCTAATCAAAATGTATAATAATATAGAAACAATTTGAACACTGGATGCGATTGTTAATAATAATAACGCTCGGACGTTCAAATTTTTGATTTTCGGATGCGAACGTTTTGTTCTTAAAAACCGGTTGTTCCGATAAACCGGATTAGAATGTATACGTTTTTTGTTTTTGTTACTTAAGGAAGAATTCGGTTTAGTAAAATAAGCGACTGGTCTGATTAACCGTGTTGTGATTAACCGGCTTCGATTGTACAAACGAAATGAAATAATTTCAATTTCGAAACTGTCCACGTTAAAATCAAAAGTAAAAAAAAAAAAAGTTACCCCCTGAGCGAAAGATTTTTTTACCGATCGTATGACACGAATCTAGATTTTAAAAAATTAAGTTCTATAGGCCGATGAATAGTCAATATCTTATTTGTGGTCTTTTAAGAAAATTCTTGTACAGGATAATGAATCGCCAGGGACTCTCACGGCTGCTGACGTAGAAAGGTTGATACCAACGAAGCGAGTACCACTAATACTTTATTACAAAGTCCATGTAACGCTAGATGTTATAAAACATTAAAGGATTTTATTTTTAAAACATAATTTCATTCCTAACGTAAAAAACGAAAAGATGATCTCAAACAAAAATGTGCAAACAGATTTGATGAAATGGGACTTCAGTGAGTTTCTCTATCTTGGTACTGTCTCAACATGTCTGCTTGAATTTGGTCATTTCGTCTGTACAATCGAAGTCCGTTAATCGCACCACCGGTTAATCAGACCAGTCGCTTATTTTACCAAACAGATTTGATGAAATGGGACTTGAGTTTCTCTATCTTGGTACTGTCTCAACACGTCTGCTTCAACAAACAAACCATTTGTATTTTAGGCTCTTTGTAGAGATCACCGTAAGAGCCCCTGACTGATCACCTTTTTAGACAACTGTGTCTATTTCTGAGAGTGATTCAAGTGGGATTGCAAAGAACGAAAAGAACACTTACATCTATGGGGTCACCACTTCAATGTCGCTGGACATGTGCTGACATTTTTTTCCTCTTGCGTATAGACATCCGTGCCAGCCTTCAGCACAAGTCTAAGTCTGGGGGAAAAAAACATTTGGACATATTTAAAGTTGGTATTTCAACTAAAAAAAATCTAGATCTAGCAGAGAGGCAATTTTTTTCCAGTGGCAGGAGTTTAGAAATGGAACACGTGATTACTCGATTTCAAACTCAAGGCCCACCTTCTCCCAACTTCTAGAACAATCTTGGCAACACTGAATGCCTGACTAGCTCAAACAAATGAGATCAAATAAGATCGACCCCTTGGCCTCCTAACAAATTTGTTTTCTGGGACCTAAATTTAGCTCAGCGGCGGCGACTGTGAGCAATAAATAAAAGATGCGGGAATCTCTTAAGTCCCTTAAGTCCTTTTAGGAATGTGGGTCGAATAGTATAGAGATGTCACACACATTGTAAGACACGCAACAAGCAACATTTTAGAAGGCAGCAAGTTGTCATTGTTTTGAACGTTTGTTCATTTAGGTTTTGATGCCCATTTACTATGATAAGACAGTGAAGTTACGCTCCATGGAGAACACTTTGAGAACTATTCAAGGTAAGGCTACTAATTACCGCCCATCACCCCTTTTCCTCAATCACCGCTGCTGATTATTCATTTCTACGCAATAAAGAACTGCATCTTTGTCCCTGCAGTCAAAATGTGTTGTTTTTTTAAAGTAACACCAGGCCTGCCAGAGATCATGATGACACCAGTGCAATGAGGACTGCACTGAAAGGATGGCTGCCTGGTCGTGCGGTTTGCGCGCTAGACTATCGTTCAGATTTATCGACGGTCCAGGGTTCAAACCCTGCCCGCTCCCATCCCCCGCCGTCCTGCGGGAGGTTTGGACTAGGAAGTAATTATCTTCAACTCTGAAGGAACATCCGAAACATGTAAAACATTTTACAAGAAAAAAAGAATTGCTTACCCATACACACATAGTGCTTGCTCCCCCTGATTAGAAAGAAAAAGGGAACTCCGTTCTAGGAAGTACGATACAGAACTAAAGTGATAGCTCTATTGTTATCTTACAATGTACTCCAGCCAGGGGTAGCTCTAAGCAGATAAAACTACTTCCCAAGCCAACAGTACACGCTGGATACAAGCGGCACTAACACGCTGTTGTTAACAGATCAATAGTCCTGAAACAGCTAATCTTATTTGACCACCTCGCCTCTTCCCTTTCTCAATCGAGGCCCCCCAAACCTCGTCCCCCAACAATACCATATGAGAAAAGAATATAAATAAATAAACGAGTGCTGAATGTGCCCTTAATTATTTGTCAATGATGCGGAAGAGGCAAGAGGAGGATAACTCTTAAATCTTCCGAGCTCTCCGCACTTGGACCCAACGTTTTACTTCCCCCTGGCCGGCAGACCTCTAGTAAATAAGCGCACGATAATCTACACGGGACATCTCACCTACCAGAGACGTGGCACGGCTCGATTGTCCACTAATCCTTTCATTGGTTTCTCAGTCTTAAGTATTTGTCGACGATTCGTTATTCGAGGACACGCCTGACACTATCGTTTAATCTCTGCTGCTTAAAACACTTTTTAGAAAGCTTATATCAACTCACCCTGTAGGTCTGTAACAAATCATGAACGCTTTATTTCCTCCCACTTCCATTAGTCGGATGAAATTAAAACTTTGCACAATTATCCATTCTCGACGACAACACGTGGATCAATTAAAAAAAAAAATTTGACCAATTAATTAATTAGTGGTAATTAATAAATTTTGTTTAATTTGAAAAGGGGAGGTAAATCTTGAAGTTGAGAGATATGACAGTAATGTGGGGTTTATTTCAAGTATTTTTTTCTGTTTCGCTTTTTTTCTTTTCAGGCTGACTCTAAGTGGTCGTTACAAAGGAAACAAATCATACTTCTACACTACACTATTATTTATTTCAGTTTGTGCATCAATGACCTTTGAGGTTTGAGTTGGAATCTTGTTTATGTAATCTTTAAAATATCAACAACAACAAAATTAGTATTTATTTCCTAGAAAAATTTCTGCAGTTATTAAGGAAATGACAGGCTGGTCACAAAGTACAAATTGCTAACATATCCTAATATAGGTATGAGGGTTAAATACCGCCACATTTTCCGTAATCCTTTGCCACCAGGTTCTTCCCTTGTGTACAAGATATAATTTGAGTCAGTAACCCAAACGGATCAAGAAAAACCCAAGTCATTCATTTCAGATCGTGTGCCCTCTGGGGGGAAAACCCGTCATGAAAATATGCTGCTTCCAATCTTAGTTTTCGTTGGGCCAAGGCGGGAGCAATTCTCCCTCTCTCCCCCCACACACAAAAGACTCTCCTTATTTAAAAAAAATTGTCTAAGTAGCAAGAGATTCTAAAACTAGAACACAACGAAATGATCTGGGAAAGCATCACGTTTGAAACAGGCAATTTTTCCCCCTCAAACATTCCTGACGTTAATACAACCCGAGTGCGTGAACTTGAAATGCCTGGTTTAATTAACATCACAGCAGTGCTTTTTAATACCCAGAAATCAAGACAAAAAAACAACAACACAAAAACAAAAAAAAACTGTGTAGAAAACAAAAAACTTAGATCTAGTGACTAATACCTAGCAATATAAACACTGCTCATCAGTAGCCGTGCATTCAAACTAACTTTTTTTCGGCTATCTAAATTAATTACCTGAGAATTGGTCTATGAAGTCCGGTTAAGGTTAATGACTAAAAAGTTTGAGTGATGGCGGATGAGAGATGGCGGTCATCCTAGAAATGTTGAGTTGTGAAGTACATACAATATAAATCTATCCATCAAAGATTTACAATAAAACTGTCCATCAAATACAAACAGAGTAGGACTTAGTCGGTAGTGCAATGTCGACGTGCATCAACATTCTTGTATTTAGAATCCAATCTCAAAATATGACACTCGAGCGCAGTTAAACCAGACCTCCGGTTTGTGATACTATTGTTATTTTCTGATTCTTTCATTAAGCAGAGACCATTTTCTTGAACTAGCGCGTGAATGGCGAAAAGACATTATGGTCATCAAAACAGCAGCTTAAGACGTGGAGGTGGAGCTCTTGTAATCTATTAACCCTTTCTCTCCGTAATTATTTTCCACGTTTTACAGTATTATATATTTGTTCAGTAGTATTTCACTCCCCTGTTATGATTAAGCTTCAATAACTTTATCGTTTGTTACCAGAAAATGTTTTATTTTGGTATAGAATTAAAGGAGAAATTCATGCTCTTTTTTATGTAACACAAAATAACGTTTTTAAAATCAAATATTAATTTAATTAAAAATGAGTTCAAATCAACGATGGTATCGTCGTTTAGGAGAAAAAGAGTTAACTTCAAGACAACACGAATCCTTTAAATTGGTAGTCTCCCCTCACATGTATAACACTACGGGGTGGGTGTGAGAGGGAGACAATAAAAAAAATTGCTTTTAAAGTCAAAGATTCCAATCTCTAAAATTATATTGACCCAAATGCACTACGCATTCTATTATTTTCATAGGTATACTTCTTCGAAGTAACTTATGCATGTTTGTTTGTTTTTTAATTTCTAGAATTTTAGGGCGCCCGCTCAACTCTAATAATTTTTTGACATTAGTTGTTCTAGCCACATGACACCCTCGTTAAGGCCATACATTATCTGCCCAATCTGCTTAACTTTAAATTATTTTTATTTTAAGGAATCTACGGAAATGAAATTGTAAAGGGTGAGGCTAAATTATAAAAGAATTCTGATCTTTAAAAAAAACAGGTCAATATTGACTGTAGCACAATCCTGCGATCTAGATCATTAGATTTGTTTCTGACCCCAACAGCTGGACGTATTGACTTTAGGTTTAGCATGACACTCAGGGGAAGGAACCCGACATACGTGAGAAGTCTGTATTGTACACAAGTGAAGTAACTAAGAAGGGGGGGGGGGCACCAACCAAACAGTAACAATGCCACTGCCTGTTGTTCCAGCTCTTAGAATAGATTTCAGAATAGTTTCACGACCGGAAGAACCCTGGCGGCCACACTCAGACTTGCAGCTTGCACTCTCGAAATGGATGCACTTGCTTCAGTTACAGTAGGACAGCGTTCATCCTGACTACCTTATTTCTCAGCGATTATTTCTCTAGTTGGCTAATACGTATTATGCTTTGTTCCCCCTGTATATTGTACTTGAATTTTATGTTAACGTACGACGCGATGCCCCCATGTGAATTTTCTTTATATCCCGACTGCCTTATTTGTATTTTACAGTACGGTCATGCTGGTGTGCACCGAAAGATCAGCGATTATTTATTTTACACTCTTTTTATTCTAATTCGGAGGCGCGGTGGCTTCCGAACCGAGGACCGGGGTTCGAATCCTGGTGAAAACTGGGATTTTTTTAATTTCTGGATCTTCGGGCGCCTCTGAGTCCATCCAGCTCTAATGGGTACCTGACATTAGTTGGGGAAAAGTAAAGGCGGTTGGTCGTTGTGCTGGCCACATGACACCCTTGTTAACCGTAGGCCACATCATCTGCCGTATAGACCACAAGGTCTGAAAGGGGAACTTTTACTTTTTTTTTTTATTCTAATTCTGTTACGAATAAATGAGAATCAGACCAGTTTACGTCCCAATTGCAAGAAAAAGGACGCCTATGATAAGCTATCTCGACATGACCAACGCATAATTTTTCGACTCAGAACTGGACACAACAGAATGAGACAACATATGTTCCGGAAGCTAAACAGCGAAACCTGCCCTTGTAAGACTAAGACTAAGACTGCTTTATTGATCCTTACGGAAATTTGTTGTGATTACAAGGACTCGTTTCTCATATAAAGACAACACAACAGAAAAATACACATAAATACAACAGACAACATAAAGAGTTCATTCAGCGACTACACACAGGTATCTTGGTGCATTTCATGTTCCCTGATCAATGAGTGGCGGTGATAGAGTCTGACCGAGTTAGGTACGAACGAGTTTTTGTACCGCTCCGTTCTTGCAGAGCATCACCAAAGAATGCTGACCATGTCCTTTAAAGCTGCATACTTTACAAAGAGGCCCGAACAAGACTCTGGCCCCAAAACCCTCCTAAAGAAGAAAAACTATACGGAGAACTGTCTGATTTGGGAACCACTGCGCAGTTCATCTCAGATATAGGACTACTCAGTGCTTTTTTTTTTTTTTGCACAAAAATAGGTGCCGGTTCTCAGTGATGGATTGGCTAACTTTTAACGACTAATTAATTAATAATTAACGTTAAAATTACAAGAAAAGTAATATTTTTTCTCACATTAAAAAAAAGGTGCCGGTACGCCGTACCGGTGCGTACCGTCACAAAAAAAGCCCTGGGATTACTGACCTGAACCCTCCGACATGAAAAATAAGAACGGTGAATAAGAAGAATAATAAGAAGAAGGAGGAGCGATTATTTCCCTAATACGTATAGCACGTTGTTCCCCTGTGTGTTATACTTGAATTTTGTTTACGTACGACGCGATGCCCCCATATGAATTTTCTTTACAATGTTGGTGAAATGGATTGTTTATAATATTCATTCGATTATCCGGACGATCGATCCCCCCCCCCCCCCCGTAATTCAAAATACCAACTATAGGCGATGACTTAGTAAAAGTCTCTAATCAACAAGCTAGATTGAAACACGGATACGCAATTACCTTCTTCTATGAAGGAACGTCTGTCTCTTGAATGTACAGGATAAGAAAACGAAGGGTTGCTACTAATCGAACGAGCGATTCTTCTGTTCGTGTTTTGTCCAGTCGTATCATATTGTTCATCCTTTTTTTTTTTGTCCCCCAAGTCTTTAAAAACAACTCTTCAGGAGGTTGTTGGGTCAAGAAGGTCTGGCCAGTATGACCTGATAAGAAGATAATTGATGGCGCGCGGCGGTACTAACCAAACAGCACTGTATGACTCACTTTTCTAGCAAAAGCACCGACGACATTGTCAGAATGTTTCATTGCAAACTGCATTCTCCTTCTTTATATGGGTGTATGCTATTGTACAGATCTACTACAGAACTGGCGTAACAACAAACGTGTGAAATATTTAATATTCTTCGTTGGGAAACTGATGAAAATTTGTTAAGGAAAATCTCTTTTGCGACGATTTTTTTTAATCAGCTGTAAAGGATGGGAGTGAGTGTTTGGAGGGGGGGGGGGTTGTTAGAAGTCCAGCCTAACAGATGTCACCTCAGCAATTGGCCGGGGAAACTGTAGGCCAGGCTACGTGAGGTGAGACCAAAAATAAAATCACTTCCTACAAGATTAACAACAAACAAAAATGGCGACAAACAATTAGCAAGCAAGCAGAAAGAGCGAAACATGACAATAACTAAGAAATCAAAACAAATGTATTTGGCGAGGAGGTGCCAAGCGAGGAAAGCTAGACACAAGTTACACAAGACTATGGAAACAATAGATGTAGGAGCCCATAGACTGAACATCTTATCTTTTGTTTTGTTTTAAAGTCTAGTTTTTTAGCCCGATAAAAACGCGAATTTCCTCCTCCCATTCCAATCTTTTATTCCCCATTTAAAACCAAAACGTAGTGGTTCTCACGGCATGCACCGCAGCGGCCGCCTTTTAGTGTGCTAATGTTTCCTTACAAGCACAGCACATTGATTTCTGGATTTATATATATATATATATATATATA
This sequence comes from Biomphalaria glabrata, assembly GCF_947242115.1. Classification (NCBI taxonomy): domain Eukaryota; kingdom Metazoa; phylum Mollusca; class Gastropoda; family Planorbidae; genus Biomphalaria; species Biomphalaria glabrata. The sequence continues at coordinate 2,386,575 of NC_074725.1, forward strand.
TATATATTTGTGAACATAAATGGAGGAGCCCGTTAGTTTGAGACTCAATATTGAAAGGTATACATTCTGAATCACACAAGCCTACCTCAGCACTGTACTAACACCCGAATCAATGGGGGAAAATGACTTAATTAGTTAATAATTAGTCGTAATTAATTTTTTTTAATGGAAAGTGTACTAAGACACTGTAAATAAGTAAGATAGCGAACGCATAAAGTCGCAAGACCTGGAGATTAACTTACGCGATTGTGTACAGTTATAATTGATTCAAAATAATTGATGCAATCTCACTTTAAACAAGCCAGTTATATATATATATATATATATATTTATATTAAACTATTTTTTTTTCGCTAGCCTAGAATCTCACTCAGGCAGCCGGCGTAACATTACCCCTGCGAGTTTGTGGCTAAGGGAGATGATCCTAAACACTGCAGTAGACGTCTGTCTGCCTGTCGGCCTCTAAAGCTTCCCCTGTATAAAGCGTGGTGGGTGATGGGCAGGTCTGACTTTTGAAAGGCATCTGTGTCTGAGTCTTTCACTTCCATGATGACATTTACTGGAACTTGAAATTCTATTTAAAACTACAACTGCATTTCGCGTTTCTATGTAGACTAGTAGAAATCCTATACATTTGAGAGAATCTTCCAGTCAAGGTGCCAAGTTTACAAAAGGTGGACACTGTTGAATCTCTGAGCTAAATAGGTAGAGGTCTTTTGAAATGGATTTTCCGTGAGGCCATTGTTTGAAGTAAGATTGTAAAAAGTTACAAACAAGCAAAATATTATTTTTTTTAAAAAACCCTTATCTAAGGGGAAAAAGTTCGCACTTACAAGTACATCTCTCAATAATGTTTAAGTTACTTCCCTTATTCGATATGAAACAAAATAATTCATCACCAATAATTAATTAATTGACTAATTGGTTAATTGTTTAAAATCGATTCATTGTTTTGTTAGGTACAATAAACAATTGTTTTAAATTTTCAACTTGATCTGAGAATGGGTGTGGGAGAAATAATGTGTTAATTTATCTTAGACAGACAGAGTGAGTTGATATAAGCTTTGTAAAAAACTTCACGTGTTTTTGTCAGAATGCCAGACGTACACTAGATGCTCCGCATTTAAAACTAGCTCTTTTTAACTAGACAGGAATACAATAGTAGGTTTCGAAGCAGAGTAACTGACATCAACTAGGTTTTAGAAGGGCAGGTTGACAGGCTTATACTACGTACATGTATGTACATGATTTACATGTGGTCGAGAGGCTAAGTGCGCTTGAACTTGGCTTGTCTTGGCTACCTAGAAGGGGGCTCGAGGTTCGACACCCGACTCGGGCAGAGTTGTGTTTACTGAGCGCCTAAAGGCAGCACGGAAAACCAATTCCTAGATACCCCCTCCCCCCCCCCCCCCCACTGGTCCACAAATGAGATTGGACCAAAGTGCTCTGAGCATGCTATAAGCATGAAAGTAGCGCTATATAAAAGCTATAATAATAATTTCCCACCACCTGAAAAATTACGGTAGATTCCAGACTTTAAAAAAAAAAAGGCCAAATTTCGAAACAAACAAAAATTTTTTTAAACAATTCGATTGTGTTACACCAAGATGTGGGCAGTGTGCGTAGGTATGTACATAATTTACATTTCCCACCACCTGAAAAATTACGGTAGATTCCAGACTTTAAAAAATAAAGGCCAAATTTCTAAACAAACAAAAAAATTTTTAAACAATTCGATTATGTTACACCAAGATGTGGGCAGTTTGGCGTAGGTATGTACATAATTTACATTTCCCACTACCTGAAAAATTACGGTAGATTCCAGACTTTAAAAAAAAAAAGGCCAAATTTCGAAACAAACAAAATATTTTTTAAACAATTCGATTATGTTACACCAAGATGTGGGCAGTTTGGCGTAGGTGGTTAAGGGGACACAATTTCGCTGCATCCTTCCGTTGTTTTGCTTCAAGAGACCATAGAGACTGAACATTTGTTAAGTCACAGCAATGTTTCCCATTCAAAATGCTCTTTAAATTACTTACAGTGTATTTCAAGTGCCAACACTTGTAAATGACTCCAATAGCTCTTGATATTCTACACTATAGACAAAGTGACAATAGTCAGTGAGTTCTAATGTGTATAATTCGTGTTCTTAGTATGGTACTTTCTTTTCTTAGAATAATTATAATTAGTGCAGATGGTTTGTTTCGTGGTTCGTACATTAATAATGTGCAGGGTCTACTTAGCTTAACTTTTACATTTATTCATAAGTATTACATAGCTGTGGGCTTGGACAACTACCGCGACTGAACCATTTGCTCTCTCACACACACATACAAGCAGTCAATCATTCAGCATGATCACAATTCACGCACACATAAACACACACACACTAATTCCTGCAGATGTACAATTTCAAACAACGATAAAAAGAATAACTGCCAACTTCTATCGTGATATAAAAGATACCAATTTTGTTTCATCCAGAGCCATAAGCAACAAATGATAACAAACTGGAAGAAAGTTTAATGTTATGTGTGATGCGCTATTTATATTAACAATTTAAACCATCTAAAATATAAAGCAGAAAGTATGTATGTATGTATGTCCCGAATAAAACAAAATCAATACTGTTTGACCGATCGTGATAAAACCTGGCATCAATGTTCCTTAGATCATGGCCGAGACCGTATTGTATGTTTAAAAAAATACAATAGTAAAAAATTGACAAAAATAGGTTAAAATAGACGAAAAGTACATAATTGTATCTCTATTTAAGAACGAAACTTTTTAACAAATCGGATAAACCCGTTTTCACATATTGATAGAATATGTCGACTGAACGGGTAAACCCATTATCACACTCTACTTTTATTTTCGTGGCAAAAAAAAAAAAAAAAAGGGAACATTCTCCTTGTTTCCAATAGATCTAAATTCAATCCAGCAGATCAGTTATACCCAAGCATGCCGCAGATCCTATCCGCCTAGTAATAGATATAGCTAAAACATCACAGATCCAGATAAAGTACTTCTGCTATCCGTTATGTAATAGACAGTCTCCTTACATCATTAATATTTACTATTATTATCATTATTTTATCTCTTATTTCTTACAAGCTTTCACATCCTAAAAAAATATTAATAATAATTAAGCGGATAGCTTTTAAGAATTAATCGAGTTTTGGAAATGAAAATGATTTCCTTCAAAGTCTTGCCCTTTATACAAAAACTCGCCGTGAAGATATGTAAAGGAATTCATACCTTTACTTAGTAGAAAGGGGTTTACACTTGTATAAGCAATATATTTGTACACCTGTTTGAAGAACATTGTGTTTCGAATGCAGAAGAAAAAAAAGAACTTTAGCAGCTGATGTTTCTATTTTTGAAGTGCTAATTTTCCAGGTCACGGTTGGCTTCAACGACTTATTTCGTTGGGGTGGCAACGTTTGATTCAACTATTTCACGACATACATTAACTCTTTCTCTCCGTAATTATTTACCACACTCTGGTGGAATCAACGCTGGTATCGTCAGTTAGGAGAGAAAGAGTTAAGAAGAGCATAGCGACAATCACACTTGAGCTGCCAACACTGCCACATTCTTTTGTTTTAAGTAAATCTTTTTTTTTCGTTTGATATATCTGAATACCCCCACTCCCCCGTAAACATTTGTAGTTGGCACCTACCTCAGCAGACGTGAAAACGAGTGAAGAAAGATCACAATCCAGAAAGCGAACGATAGAAGTCATGTTTGCAGACGATCGGAAGAGCAAAACAGAAGGTAACAAAACACTGAGCTTTTTTGTACACTCACAGCGAGGAGAGCGCTCACCAAATTAAAACAGAAAAAGGGAAAAGACAAGCACGTGAGTAGGTCATCGATCCAGGTCCAGTGTACTCACGCTCCGAGGAAACAGAAACCTTAACACTGCAGTCACACGCGCGCGCACACACACAAAACATAGACGTAAGAATAGCATGTGCCATGTGCTGCACACAAGTCGTGCGCGCGCAACACACACTTGACTTGGGGAAACAGATTCAAGCGCACACAAAGCTTTCCAATCAGTCAAGTACAGGTGCTCACTTAGCAAGGACCGCGAGTACAAGAGGCTTTGGCAGCGCACCAGAGAAACCACATTGCACCACAGAGAAACCACATTGCACCGCAGAGAAACCACATTGCACCGCAGAGAAACCACATTGCACCGCAGAGAAACCACATTGCACCGCAGAGAAACCACATTGCACCGCAGAGAAACCACATTGCACCACAGAGAAACCACATTGCACCGCAGAGAAACCACGTTGCACCACAGAGAAACCACATTGCACCGCAGAGAACCCACATTGCACCGCAGAGAAACCACGTTGCACCACAGAGAAACCACATTGCACCAGAGAGAAACCACATTGCACCACAGAGAAACCACATTGCACCGCAGAGAACCCACATTGTACCACAGAGAAACCCCCATTGCACCACAGAGAACCCAAATTGTACCGTTACAATCCACATCAAAAGACATCAGACGAAACGCGGTAAACAAATCGGACGTGTCGGCTGAGCAGTACACCGGTTGGCTGTAGAAACGAAGACTTTGAGCTTAAAACCATCTCGTTAGCAGTCGACGACAGACACGTGTAATCTCTACATAACCAGCTCGATAGTCCACTATTGTGATTTATTTGCAACCTGCTCTAAAATCTATTTGTAAAGTGCTCTTAAATCCTCTATTGTAATTTCTACGTAACCAGCTGTATAGTTCGCTATTGTAATCTCTACGTAGCCTACTGCAATGTCTGTTGTACAAAAGAAACTTTACACCTATGTATTAGCTACCACATGCTATAGTCTACCATGCACATTACACACAAGTGAACACTTGTGCACTCTTACTCTTGGGGAAACTATTTAAAAAGAAAAAAGAACCTGGTATTCCAAATAATCCAGACATTATTTTTATCAATAAATCCTACTTGAAAATATCAAAATATACAAGAAAATATCAAAACGGGAATATTCTAAAAACTTACAGTAAAAAAAAAAAAATATCGCTCAGAGTATTTAACAGAACAAGGGTTACAAAACTTTTTTTCCTAAACGGAACACTTCACACATTCTGAGTATTGACTGAAATATTTTACTATTTTTTAGAGAGAGTTTAATTCACATGGTGGCCTACTAGTTATTAATTCTAGTAGTTCGTGAAACACCTATTCAGGCATTGAGGAACAATGGGGTTCCGAAGAACACAGTTTGGGAAACACTGCAATAGACATATTCATAAGTCCAAGGTTATTTAACTGGAGCACTGAGACCTGCTAGTTCTACTTACCGCGGCAAGGCTAAACACACAATGTCTAGCAGTGGCAGTGGCAGTGTCAAAAAGCACTAGATCTAGTTCTTTCCTCCCAAGATGAACATGCAAGTCACTAGATTGAAATCAAAGGCTGGCACAAACAAGAACGATGTCATTCATAGCATGAATTCAGTTTGACCTCTGACCTACAAACAAGACACTGCACTCTATTTTTAAGTCCATCAAATCACGATTCCTGAGACCTAATTAGCTTCCTTCTCCTCTAGCGAGGACTAGATCTATTCATAAAACAGTTTGTTGTATAGCTATAGAGACTCGGCATTTAGTAGACCTACTGCCACTGAACGAGTCAGTGTTCATATGAAATAAAATCTGACAATTGTTTAGATCTAGCAATGCTAGAGGCTTCACATATGAGGAAACACTGCGAACTTTGACCTTTTAAGTCAATACAATGCCACGAAAAAAGAAAAAAAAAAGAGGGGGGTTAGGGGGAATAGTGTTTAGCAGGCAGTAGTAGATCTAGAAAATGGTGGTCGCTACGACACACACACAAAAAAAAAACAACTTCAAGTAGGACTAGCAGATGGGTAGGCTGCATAAAAGGAGAATGGAAGCCTCTGAGAGCCATATGTGGGAGGTCAGCATAAGAAAACTCCAAGCAAAAAAAAAAATAGGAAAAAAGAATGGGTTAGACTTGGTTAGAGAGTTGAAGCGTTGATTTGATTTTGGCAATTTAGGTCCTTAATTTTTCAAGAATGCTGTTCAGTGAATATAGCCAGAAAGTTAAAAGCTACAGCCTACAAGTTACAATGTATTAAAATCAGTTTAAGCTACAATGTAAGTATTACTATCAGTTAATTTATAATTCAAGCATCTTTGTGGTCAGGTCCAGTTATTTGCTGAATCTTAAAAATGAACTGAAAAAAAAAAACGATATTAACCAATTTGCATGTTTGATATAGGTCGATGAAAGCAATATAGAATGTTTTTAAGTCTGTTTGATGGGCACGACATGGCCTTAATTGTGCCGATGTGCCAGAAAAACCAAAACATAAGTCTTTTTGACATAAGTCCATGAAAACAATATAGAATGTTTCCTTATCTTATCTTATAAAATACAGACGTTACTTCAAAAAAGAAGATGATTACGTCCTACGCGTCATGCATTTAGTCATGCATATTAACCAATGACTTAAATTCTGCCAAGTCACTGGTTTTCCTGGCTAGCTCAGGCAACCCATTCCATGCTCTAATAGCATTAAGTCAGTTTGACATAGGTCCATGATAACAATATAGAATGTTTCCTTAAGTCAGTTTGACATAGGTCCATGAAAGCGAAATAGAAGGTTTCCTTAAGTCAGTTTGACATAGGTCCATGAAAACAATATAGAATGTTTCCTTAAGTCAGCTTGACATAGGTCCATGAAAACAATATAGAATGTTTCCTTATCTTATCTTATAAAATACAGACGTTACTTCAAAAAAGAAGATGATTACGTCCTACGCGTCATGCATTTAGTCATGCATATTAACCAATGACTTAAATTCTGCCAAGTCACTGGTTTTCCTGGCTAGCTCAGGCAACCCATTCCATGCTCTAATAGCATTAAGTCAGTTTGACATAGGTCCATGATAACAATATAGAATGTTTCCTTAAGTCAGTTTGACATAGGTCCATGAAAGCGAAATAGAAGGTTTCCTTAAGTCAGTTTGACATAGGTCCATGAAAACAATATAGAATGTTTCCTTAAGTCAGCTTGACATAGGTCCATGATAACAATATAGAATGTTTCCTTAAGTCAGTTTGACATAGGTCCATGAAAGCGAAATAGAATGTTTCCTTAAGTCAGTTTGACATAGGTCCATGATAACAATATAGAATGTTTCCTTAAGTCAGTTTGACATAGGTCCATGAAAGCAATATAGAATGTTTCCTTAAGTCAGTTTGACATAGGTCCATGAAAGCAATACCGAATGTTCTTAAGTCAGTTTGACATAGGCCCATGAAAACAATACAGAATGTTTCCTTAAGTCAGTTTGACATAGGCCCATGAAAACAATACAGAATGTTTCCTTAAGTCAGTTTAACATAGGTCCATGAAAGCAATATAGAATGTTTCCTTAAGTCAGTTTGACATAGGTCCATGAAAGCAATATAGAATGTTTCCTTAAGTCAGTTTGACATAGGTCCATGAAAACAATACAGAATGTTTCCTTAAGTCAGTTTGACATAGGTCCATGAAAACAATACAGAATGTTTGCTTAAGTCTATGTATAAATACTTCTTGGAAAAGCGCTTCATAACCTTCACTTCTTTAGCTACCCCTAGAATTCTTATTTAATAAATCTAAATATGATAAACGTTGACAAAAATCTGATGCTGTTTTTTTGTTGTTGTTTCCAAAGCATCCAAAGGTCATTACAGGAGAGGGGAAAAAAACAAGCAAAATATAAAATATGATTTTTTTTAAATAAAAAGCTTATATAATGGGTAGAACTGAACATCTAAAGTCACGTCTCTCAATACTGTAATATTTATTTCCTTTAAAATATATTTTCCATAAAGAACCACTAGAGAGAAGAAGAGAAGCATCACGTACTTACATCGAATGGCTACATCTAGTTCAGCGATTCCTGTAATGAGCATACAGACACCGGGGCGTGAGCAATGAAATATACATGACATCTTAAGCTCAACTGCAACTCTCCGGCCAGACCCCCCTCTCCCCCGCTCATTTCCCCATTCGGCACAATATGAAACTGACACGCGACCATCTGACTTCATGCACTCAATGGACAATTTGTTTTTAAAAAACGTCCTTCCATTCATTTACTGTTTTTTTTGTCTGCGCTGCTGGCAAATTTGAAACATATTTGGGTCAAGTTCAGGACTACGTTGTCCAAAGTCGTACTCCCACCCACCCCACCTCTCATAATGCAGGGCATAGGCAAACTCGAATTGGTGGGGACCTCGCACAGGACTAAAAAAAAATGTTACAGAAAAAAATGGCGAAACTTGGATCGGGTCTCAAACATTTCAAGCACTAGGACTCTATGTTTACTTGTCTAACTCTCAACTAAGCAAATAGCGATATTTGAATTTCAGTTCTTTGTTAATTCAGATATAAGCACAGGCAGGTTTTTAGTAAGTTGCGTAATTTTATTTTTTTCGCTGTTTCTTTTTAATTCATTCCACCAAATTCACTTCGCATAGCGCAGCGGTCCTTTTTTTACAATCCCCCACTATACCGCCCCCCCACACACACATACAGCAATAGAAGAATAGACAACAAAAATCCATATTTTCGATGGTCATAGCGACCCCCAAATGGATCGCGACCCACAAATTGAGAACCCCTGGCATAGGGCCTCCAATTATCTAAGGCCGGCCCGGTATAATGGTTTTGTTTGCGTTGAAGAATACGATTGGAAAATATGCAGTCAACACCTGATTTAAAAAAAGTCAAATGTTGGCCGAGACATACAGGGCGAACGCCATCCAAACTGGTAACGCTGTATACGCTCTGGGTGCTCGTCTTGATGGTCTCGGGTTCGAACCCCCACCACGCCGTCATCTCCCGCCGCAGGAGGTCTGAGCAAGGGTGTACTGATCTTCAATTTGAAAGGAGCATCCGAAACAAGTACATACACATAAAACAGGATGGCTGCCTGGTCGTGCGGTTTGCGCGCTGGACTGTCGTTCAGATTTATCGACGGTCGAGGGTTCAAACCCTGCCCGCTCCCATCCCCCGTCGTCCTGCGGGAGGTTTGGACTAGGAAGTAATTATCTTCAACTCTGAAGGAACATCCGAAACATGTAAAACATTTTACAAACAAACATTTGTACAATCTACAGTACTTGACCACATCTCCACTACATGGTCACATCTCACCAGTCTACTACTCGACCACTGAAACAACCTCAAATCAAACTGAATACATCTATCTTCTCACCCAGGGTTTCATCGTCCAAACTGTAAACAAAATAGACAAAAAATCTTCTCCTGACACAAGCCAGATAACCGAGCCAGGCTACCGGAAACCTAGAAAACATAAAAGGCGAAGGTCATCTAAACGATAAACAAGACCTGCTAATTAAACATCTCAATAAATTTAAGTCAGACACAGTTAAAAAGTGAGCTGCCGGGAGCAAGGCGCCAAACTGATAGCACGTGACGAGCCCAACCCCGGCCCAGACCCATCACTGCTCACCCACCCATCCCCTTTCCTTCTTGAACCAGACACACTTCTTCCACCGCATCCTACTCTATTTATGGCCTCTGGTCAGATGACAGCTCAGATCCGGCAAGGGTCTGCTATGCCTGACATATTAACGACGTCAATGTTGCCTCGCCACCCACCCCTGCCCCTTCTTAGTGTAACGCCTTTGCCCCCCCCCCTTCCCTTTCCTCTATCGTCCCCATGTTCTGACTGACATGCGATATATGCTCGGGGAAAAAAAAAAACTGATACTAAGTTGTTTTTTTAACCCAACCGAAGACAAAACCAAGATGCTTGAGAGAGAGAGAGAAAAAAAAAAAAAGAGCAACAACAAACGACAAAGCCCGGAAGGTCAAAGAAAATACGAAGCAAACAAACAGTTCGAGAAAGTTCCAGCGCAGTGGAGTATGGCGTTATCTCATGACCTTCACGGGAGATGGTAATCCGACGTGTTAACACCTTCGCCTAATCAGAGAAATCTACGGCTGCGCCAAACAGGAGATCTCAGAGGAGACGGGCTCCATCGCTGCCCGAATAAATATACAAGAATCACTACGCTAGACAGCCAGCTGACAAGGGAAATGATTAAACCATTACTAGAGCTACCCAGTGGTGAACGTAGAGCATGATAGCACATACTGTTTCTAATTCGTAATGATCAATGGGACTATGTAAAGGCCACATATACACATTAAGAATAGAGACTAGCTATTATAATATGATGTTTACCAATATAGACAAGCTATTATAATTTGATGTTTGAAAAGCCACATATACACATTAAGAATATAGACTAGCTATTATAATTGGATGTTTGTATTATGCGATTCTATGCTATCCAATCTTTTTTTTTGTGGACTGGGGAAAGGGGTTTCGTGCAGTCTGTAAACGTCCAACCTCGTCTATTGGTCCTCTAACAATTCCAGGCCGACATCGGGATCCGAACATAAACGCTTAGCTGTGCAACCAAGCGGTTTTTACCTATCAGAGCACACCCCCACACTGAACAATACCAATATGGATATCACAAAGGGCATAGGAGACTAAGGTAGGCAACTGAAAGCAACATTTGTTCAACAAAGTCTTATTACCAACGGAAAAATAGAAATTAAAAAAAAAAAAAGATTATTACCGCAGATAAAGTTTGTGAAACAGTTATTGCTACTCAAGTTATGAGAAAACATTGATGCCATTATCCCGAGCTGATGGCTCGTCACATGAAATCAATCAGCCTGATGTATGTTTCATTGATCACTTACAAAGTAGTCTCTCACATGACGAGAAACAGTGACATCCACAAAAGAGTGACTCTGATCCAGCATGTTCCATTTCTTTGCACTAAAACTTTAAACATTTTGTAACATGGTACACTCTTCTACAATCAATCATAATTTGCATTTTCATTGACTAATTCAACGGACTGAATCATCCAATTCTGTTGGCTGTATTAAGGGTACTCAAGAAATGTCCATTCACTAACACCGCCGACCAAAGAAACATTTTTTCCTGGAACAATTCGAGCTTAATACAAATTTCCTGTCATCCCTCGCGCTCCCCACCCAAGCGCACCCAGCTCAGCCTTCAACCCGATCCATGTCGTGATTCATCGCTCTGAGCTCATTCCAGAAGCGATACTGCGAACATCCGCTTGGGGAGACAACACAGCGGGAGTGGACAGCGGCGTGGTCATCCGATCACGTGACACACTTTACCCATTCGGAGCCAGTTCTCACAATATTAAACCTTAAACCTCGAATGGGGTTGTAGCTTTCAAACAGGATTCAAAATAATGTCTGAGAAAGGGATCCGTTTGAGAATCACAGACAACGTAATAAGAGAAGTGCTATATGAATGTTCCATCTTAAGATTAAGCAATTTGTAAATGGGGGCGCGGTGGTTGTGTGGTTAAGCGCTTGGCTTCCGAACCTGGGGTACTGGGTTCGAATCTCGGTGAAGGCTGGGGTTTTGAATTTCTAATGAGTACCTGGCATAAGTTGGGGAAAGTAAAGGCGGTTAGTAGTTGTGCAGGCCACAAGACACCTTGGTTAACTGGCCATAGAAACAGCATTTCAATATTACCAGTGATACTGAGGCAGTCTACACCCAGATGCATCAATAGTATTCAAATGAATCAAAAATATGTAAACAATTTCTACAAGATCCACAGGTCAGCACTATTCAACGAGTTCAACTGTCATGACTCTCTGAATGGTCAGTGCAAATGATATAAATAAATAACGAGAAGATGTCACACATATTTGAACTCGCTTGGAAGGAAGTAGACAGAACAACAAGAATCGCGAAATCACAAAATTGATCTAGACATTAGAACAAATAGGTCATGCGTGGGAGAACATCTGTCAGCCAATGAGTTCAATGTTTTCAGTCCAGAAATAGTCTTTCAACTGTTTGTACAGTGCTCTACGACATTCAAGAATGCAAGTCGGTGCTTTTCCAATTTCAACAACTGGCCAGTTGGTCTGCTTGCAACTCACAGATGGTACAATTACACATCTACACACAGCCACTCTTGGTAAAGTACTTACACACAGTCCTACACAATGACAGTCCTAAACTTAGGCCGCAAGCGTTCTTTCGACTTGTAGTCTCCCGAAATTACCACAGCAAAAGGAAGAGCCGAAGAAATTCTTTACAGCGAAGATATAAATCGATAGGACGGTTTAAAAAGCGAGACTAAAATTGATGGGAAACAACCCTTGCTGCTAAGTTGATAACGATCTACAAGGCTTGTGTTAAGTAAAATTAAACATTCACGAAGATACATTTCATTAACGTTCAAGTTTACTAGTGGGGAAAAGGTCTATTTGTTTAGTGTGTACAGATCACACACATATACACTGAAAGAATAAAATAACCAGCTATTTAATTCTAACAATAATTTTATCTATAAAGTGCTGTTAACAACCCTAACGTAACCTCAAGGCGCAATGATAACCAACAGACATAGACGCAATGATAACCAACAGACATAGACGCAATGATAACCAACAGACATAGACGCAATGATAACCAACAGACATAGACGCAATGATAACCAACAGACATAGACGCAATGATAACCAACAGACATAGACGCAATGATAACCAACAGACATAGACGCGATGATAACCAACAGACATAGACACAAGAATTGCAAGGTTACAAAGACAGTTTTCTGTGGAAACACAAACTGAAAATCGGCCCCCGAAGTGGTCCACCCAGGCAGGTAAAAAGGCAGGTTTCAATATTATCAGAATTAAATTCTATCAAAGACAAATGACAGAAAATAATGGAGAAAAAAAAGGTTAACAGATCTTGTGTGGTGCCCCAGAGGTCCAGCAGACCAAAGGATAGGTTAAAGTTACTTTCGAACAATGTGTGAACCTGGCCTAACTGATGTGTTATAATGAATATCTAATTGATCTAATTGTTTTGAAAAGAGCCAATCTTTTATTCCTCATCAAAAAAATAGTAAACATTTTTTTGTTGTAAATATAGTACTTGGTTTAAAAGGACTTACATAACTTAACAATACAAATAAAAAAAAACATTTTTTGAAAAAAAAAAATCTACAAGCGTTTGCATAAATAAAAATATGGTAGATTGTTGTCTCCCTTAATAAAGAGCCGTAGGTGCCATTTTCTATTAATTGTGAATACTTGTAAAAGTGGTGTATTTTTATTAAAAAAAAAACTGCTTGCATAAGTGATTTAAAAAATTAGATTTTTCGTTTTCAGAAAAGAAAAAAGTAGCCGTTGCATCAGAACTTTGAATGGTCTACAATTTTGTGATCTCGGATTTTCACTATCTTTTCTCGTTTACGAGATCTAAACGGGACGGATGGACGGACAGGCCACACAAAACTAATAGCGTCTTTTCCCCTTTCGGGGGCCGATAAAAATGACTTAAAAAAAAAAAATTTAAAAAAATAAAAAAAAATTTACAACTAATCTAAAAACTTTTAAACAGATAGGTTTTCTTGGAATGTAGTGAAGCATGTTGTTTGTCTTGAGATCAACGGGGAGCGGGTTCCAAACCTATAGTACAGAATGACTCTTTAGGAATGTATTTTACCGAGAAAATGGTCGAGGCACAGGGATTCCGTTGACAAATGTACCGAAAAGGAGCTATTTTCTTAGAGCTACCATTGGAGATTTTTATGAATAGAGTCTCTATCCGGTGTACACAAATACAGAAGAATTAATAGACAAAGTACTGTATAGGGCTTATAATTTATGTGCTCTTTTAAATAATAATCTTTTTTATCCGTTTGGAAATGGGTTTCACAATTGTGCATAACAACATACATAACAGAGAAAACAAATGTGTATACCATAGCACACGAATTATACGTTCAGACACAGAGTTTGTATTAAACATTAACTCACAGAATGAAAGGTCTAAGCTCTTCAGATTATATCACAAAGTAATTTGCATTATTTAGCTGGAAACGGCCATCTTTTTCTGGCATCGAACATTGCTTTTATCCGATCATACCACAACAACATTTCTCCAAAATGGCTTTTTTTTTTCTTTTTATCTCGTGCTGTAACTTTGCTTACCTTAGAAATAGCAAGTGGGCCTAAACATACCCACATGTAACAGCAGATTTACTGTAACTAACCAAAGTAACGGGGGAAATATGCAGAATTACTCTCGTCCCTCACCTTTTTCACCCACAGTGACCAAGTTCAGTTACACCTAGATCTAGTTATCTCTCATTTAGTATTTGACTTATGTATATCTATTTGGGGGGGGGGGGGGGGCTAAAATAGCATTACAAAAGAAAAATAGGTCATGTATACTTTTTTACACTTACAATTGGTGTTGGTAACGGTAGTCAGAATATCATAGTTCATAAGATAACCTCCCCCCCTCCCCTTTCCAATCCATTCAATATGATACTAATAGAAATAGTTTCCACTTTTTTATACAAGTTCAAAAGATTATTTTAGAAAAAGTTTTTTTTTTTTTAACGTTCACATTAGTGTGTGTATGTGTGTGTTTCTATTTGTCAAGTTAGTAGCTGAATCTTAAAAGTGAACTAAAAAAAAAACCGGTCTTAACCAATACGGTATGTATGTTTTATATAGGTCCATGAACGCAATGTAGAATGGTTTAAGTCTGTATATGTATGTATACGTTTTTCTAACAGTATTAGCCAACCCATGGCCAAACAGTGTCTCCTGCTCCAGGCCACCATAGCTGGGACGCCCAGCCCACCCTCTTGACCATGTCATAGACTACATCGGATGAGCCGGGAGAAAATAATGTGTACAATTTGCCGTAAAAAAAAAAAAAAAAAAGAGACAAAGAGATGCAAGAACTACGACAAATAGAATACTGTATAAACCGGTAAGAATAGATTGATGAAATAGACAACACAAGAGAGTTGAGGACTTGGAAAATCATCAGCTGACTTAATCTAATATATAAAGTAGACTGTAAGGTGTATGTACCGGTATGTTTTGCATAGAAACCAAAACCGTTCGATCGATCTTGATGACACTTGACATGAATGTTCCTTAGATAGTAGCGGTGATCTTAGGGATATGTAACGTTACCCTACAATACGGGAGTTACCTAGTTCAATGAGGCATCTTGACAGAGATTTTAAACTAAAAACAGCATAGATGCCATTTACAATATAACAAAAGAAAAACAGAACAAAAAAAAAACAAGCAAAGCTGAGTAAAAACCAAGCTAGTAGTGAATTTATAACACAGGATTAGTGTGCTTTAATGCCACAAAGAAAGAATCACACAATATGCTCGATACCTAACTGAGAAGAGTAGGGAGAGACTTGGTGGCTGGGTGGTAGAGCGCCCCTGAGTCCACCCAACTCCATTGGGTACCTGCCATTAGTTGGGGAAAAGTAAATACGGTTGGTCGTTGTGCTGGCCGCATGAAACCCTCGTTTACAGTGGGCCACAGAAACAGATGAGCTTTATACATCAACTGCCCTTTAGATCGTAAGGTCTGAAAGGAGTATTTACCAATATAACAGAGAAGCAAATATATAAAATAAAAAAAAAATCACACATGTGGTCCAACATTACTGCAAGAGCAGACGATCTTACGGCCAAGGAACTAGAAATCAATACCAATTACTGCTGCCCAAGTGTTGATCTCTGCACAACTCTTTCGTACGTTGGGACATGCCTTGCCATTCTTAACTTTGAACTCCAAGAGCTCACATTTCAAGAGGAGATAAGCCAGAGAAGTCACGAAGCCCTGTTTTCACTGTCCCGAATATTACAGAAAAAAAAGAAATGTTTTCATTGTTCTGAAGATGCACTAGCGCTATTTAGACACTCTAGTTAAAAGTACATGTGTGCACGTGCTGAGTGAAATGTGTAATGGAGTGATATAATCCGATTATAAGACGGCCACAGTTTGTTATCAGTGCATCTACAACACAGAATTGCCCTTGTACCTTAGTGAATCGATCACTATGTATGTCCCCCAAGAGAGCCCTGCTCTCCACGGACTCTACGCTTATGGTGGTGCCAGGTTTCTCCCTCAAACGTTTGGAGGCTTTTTTTTTTTTTTATGCACGGGACCAAAAGTTTGAAACTCGCTGCCCGTTGATCAACATGCTTCACTACATTCAGGAAGAACATTAAGACATGTCTTTTCAAAATTCTGTCCTTGGATTAGTTTGTCATTTTAACTCGTGTGTTTATGTCTGTTACGTTCTCAGAGCACCCAGAGCCTACGTTTTGTTTTTTGTAACAGAGCTATGTAGGCCTACATTAAATTACGTAAGACCTGTAAAATACTGTGAGGCATCTAGCCGGCGCTAGGTATCTGTAGTGCGATGTGGATGTGAGACGCTGCGAGTCAAAGTCATTGGCATTACTATTATTACGAATTTAATTGTTAGTACTAACTTAAATAGTGCTAAAGAGAAGAAAAAAAATTGTTTTAGTGCTAATTCTCGAAGACATCCACCCAAAATAGTGCTAGGTCACCGAGACATCTACCCCCAAATAGTTTTAGATGCCTCCTATTCATCGAGGGAAAAAAATTGTAAACCAATGGAAAAATGGGAAAAGGAGGGTGGAGGGGGGGGGCTTATCTTGTTAGGCGCAACTTTGTACACTTTAGTTCACCCTTCAGTGTCTCAGGGAGATATGAACAAAACAAATAAAATGCTTATCATGTTTAAGTCATTTTATTAGAACACAAATAAAGGTGGGGTGGAATTAAATTATTGTTAAACACAATCATTATGAATTAAAATCAAATCGTGAAGTGAATTGAAAAAATTATTAATGCTTATGTGTATAAGACAAAACATGAGAAAATATCGTTTTGGAAAAGTGGTTTTTCAAACAGAAGTTAAGAAATAACAAAATGAGCGCTGTCCCCACAATTGTCAATGCCATACCACTTCCTTAACTCTTTCTCTCCTAACTGACGATACCAGCGTTGATTCCACCAGAATGTGGTAAATAATTAAGGGGAGAAAGAGTTAACAACTACAGCGTCGAGCACATGAAGACTACACAATGACCCACCTGCTCAGTCAACACCAAAAAGTTAGGGTAGAAATAAAAAAAAAACAACTTTGGCTCAAATTCAATGAAGACATATCTTCTGAGGAAATATATCAATCATGCCCTTGAAATATTTCCCCCGTATATCGATTTGTACAAGGAAGAAAAAAAAAAAGAGAGGCCTGAGTTTGTTCACGTAGGAATATTTCATTTTTAAAGTATTGATCCCATCCGTGCACTTTTATACTATCGAGAAAACAAATGAAGGCTAGGAAGAAATGGATGGATCCCTCGAACTAGGTTAATATCAAAGTCAACCCTCGACCTAGGTTAATATCAAAGTCAACTTCGACCTAGGTTAATATCAAAGTCAACCCTCGACCTAGGTTAATATCAAAGTCAACCCTCGACCTAGGTT
Source organism: Biomphalaria glabrata (assembly GCF_947242115.1). NCBI lineage: Eukaryota > Metazoa > Mollusca > Gastropoda > Planorbidae > Biomphalaria > Biomphalaria glabrata. The sequence goes on from NC_074725.1 coordinate 2,404,043, forward strand.
AATATCAAAGTCAACTTCGACCTAGGTTAATATCAAAGTCAACCCTCGACCTAGGTTAATATCAAAGTCAACCCTCGACCTAGGTTAATATCAAAGTCAACCCTCGACCTAGGTTAATATCAAAGTCAACCCTCGACCTAGGTTAATATCAAAGTCAACCCTCGACCTAGGTTAATATCAAAGTCAACTTCGACCTAGGTTAATATCAAAGTCAACCCTCGACCTAGGTTAATATCAAAGTCAACCCTCGACCTAGGTTAATATCAAAGTCAACTTCGACCTAGGTTAATATCAAAGTCAAATAGTGTTTGATTAGTAGTTCCTACAAGGCTTTGAATAATTACTCCATTACGCTGTAAGAGATGAACTGGAAGCGTTATTAAAGTGCTCCTCCACAGCACGTCTTTGATCGCTTTCAAAAAATGCATTGACAGTTCTCAGTGACATCGAACAACGTCCTCACAATTGACGTCACGTTCCTACAAGATGGCTACAAGTCGAGTCAACTTTGACCATTGTCGCTATGGGTTTTTTTTTTCTTCTTGTTCCTCCCTTTTAACTATTGCATTTAGACACATCACATTTTTGAGTTCCATGAAATTCACGGGGCGCTAAGAGCAACCTCCATACGTTTTACATTGTGATTAGGATTCACTAAGTTTAGATACTTTAACAATTAAAGTATTACATATCTTTTTTGGGACAACACTGAGACTTCAGACTTGATGACAATAAATAACTAACATTACTGTATAGAAAGATAACTGTTATCTAGCTTTCCAAATCAGTGGCATAAGAATTTCAAAAGTCAATTTACTTAAGTTTGGATCTAGATTGTTATAGTTATAGTAGTAGGCCTAATGCTGAGGTGGACACTGTAGTCAAAGTGAATTTCCAGCTGCTTGGACCAATACAATTTTCTGAATTCTACGACAATATTCATTATTTTCAAGGTGCCCGCCCTATCAGCTTCTCAGTACAATATAATAAAACCTATAACACATAACCAGATCGCTCTGAATTGCACAAGGCGGCAGCCAAAACTAGGAATCCTTTTTACGTCTCAATTAATATACGTGCAGTCTGTAGTAATATGACCATAAAAATATTAAATTCCAATACACAGGGGGGTGAGGCGAGGTATGTGGGGTGGTCACGCATGAATAAAAGCAAACGATTAGAGTACATCATGATGTCACTGGCCACGTGATTGAACAAAGAGTACATGTAATACGATGCTATGCAGAGGGCCTGATTTATGAACTGGAGATATATGCCAGTGGAGCTAAATAAAACAACTTGGCTCAAGTGTTCTGTTCAAGTCAACACTTTAAAAGCTGCATTATTTGGTAGACATACCCCTCCCAAATGTCTTTAATTTTCAAAAGACAAAATGGTGGGCAACAGACTAAAAAAGTAGATAAGATAAAATAAAAATATTGCTCCTTCTAAATCTAGTCAATCAAGATGTTAAGTTATATTTTCATTCTTATGGTGCTACTCCTGTTGTTTCCATTTTCTTAGACTCGTATGACTAGAGGTTTTTATTGTTAACCTTAGCTATTACATTGTTTATGTATTCACTCTGCAGCTGTCTTTTTTGGGTTAGGTGTTTAATTTTAATATATATATATTGTTTTTTATAAACTCTTTCTGCCTTAGTTTCTTTAATAGGTTTTTCTTCTGTTTGCAAAAACCTCTTTAATCTATTATTAAAGAATTAAACCAGCATTTAGACTCCTTTTATTTTGTTTGATGTATTTAGATGGCATATATATGATTTTCTTTAATCATACTATAATGTTTTTATGATAAATATAGCATTTAATGAAATTCCAGAGGTTATCAACTGGTTGGTTAATAGTTAAAGACAGCTTAAATCTCCAAATAGAAATTAGATGTTGTAATAATAAAAAAAAAATGTTTTTGTTATGTGTAGGCATGCAAATAAGAAGAAAATAAATATTTTTTATTTATATCTTATCAACTTTTTGAGAAAAAAATTTTTTTAGGGCTATTTTTACCTAAAATGATGAAAAAATAGTTAATTTTCATGTCAAGATTTCTTGAAAACGACTAAATCTAGTCCAAATAAAACTTCAACTGTTGATTATTCAATACTAATAGAAGATTGTGAAGCAGAATTAACCATATAAACATGATTGTGGCCCATTATTTCAGGTATTTATAGGGGGGTAGGCATAGAAAAAAATTAATTACTCTAAAGTTTTCAAACTTTTGTAATTATTCTGCTTCACTTTCATACTTGGATACAACATTAATTGTGCCAAGGCAAAATATTCATATAAATATAAATAAATTTTTTATCACGCCATCTCTGAACAAAAAAATATGTTCCACTTTGAATTTGGATATATATATTATATATATATATGTTGTATACACCTAATTGCTCAGAAATGAATGCTGTATAATATTCAGTTATAAAAAAAAAATAATTTTGAACCTTTGGGGGTTTTAAGCTGTCTTTAATCAATGCCTTTTTCTGATATAAGAATGTTTGTTGAAGGTTTTTACAGTTTGGTGTAGTTAGTAGATTATCTAGATTCTAGATCTAGTTACAAGTATTAGTTAGGTTGACAAGTTGTGTAAGACTAAGGAGTAAAAGTAAAGCACTAAGACTAAGACTTACTAAGAGTAAAGTTACATACACTAGTTACACTGAGTTAGTGAGTAACAGAGACACAGAGTGTGACAGAGAGAGTTAGAGTAGAGTCTCTCTATAGTCTATAAGTTAACTCTAAAGACCTAAAGTCTAAACTAAAGTACTAAAGCTAAAAGTCTAAGACTCCAATAAGTCTATTAAACTCTATTTTATTATGACAATTATGACTCTATTGGCATTGGCACTATTGCCAGCATCGACTGAGTTGTCTGAGTATGTATTATTAGATTGTAACTAGATCTATTACCTAGATCTAATTACTCTAGACGAGTCTAGACTTATATTGGCCCAGTCGTCTAGACTCTAGATTAGTAGATATCTATAAATTCTAGATCTATAATGATGATAATCTAATAATCTAGATCTAGAATCTAGACTAGAGATAGAGTCTAGACGACTCTAGACACTTGTGTTACGTGTAGAGTCACTAGTGACTAGGACTAGAGCTCTTCGTCTCTACTCAGTACTCACTGAAGTCACTGCCTAGTCTCTAGTCAACTTTAGAGTACTCTAGACTCTAGTCTACTAACTCTAGCTAGTGTCTCTAGTCAGAGTAGTCAGACTCTAGAGTACTCTACTCTCTAGATCTAGTCCTAGTCACTAGAGTCCTAGAAGGCTAGACTGACTAGATTAGATCTAGAGTCTAGAGTCACTAGATCAGTAGACTAGATGAGTAGATTATTTATTATTACTACATCATCTATAGTCTAGATCTAAGATTGAGAGTAGATCATTGTTCATTGTAGCGCTCTAGATTTATTTAACGTATGCAAATCTAGAACTACTTAGAATACTAGAGTCTAGTTCTGATAATAATAGTAAATATAGATTTAGATCTAGACAATTTGATAACATTACTAAATCTATTACTTACCTCTCTAGACAAGTCGGCTGCTAGATCTAATCCTGATAAACTATCAGTGTTTACTATTTTTATCTTCAATACGGAAGAAGTTTCTGCCAACTACGAGATCAATAAGTTGAAGTTAATTTGTAAAAGTAATAGATCTATATCGGTGCCAAAGACTTTATGGTCTATGCACAATTCTGCTATGACACATAAGCTTCTTATATGGTCACCTGAACTTTAAATACCGTTGAAATGTGACATTTTCTGCCACTTCTCATGACCTGGGGCTACCCCATGTTTTCCTTGCCCCTATTATGAAATTATATTTTTTCAAATGCAAAGAATGCAAAAATTATCAAAGAGAAAAATTATAAATAGACATCTGTTTCTTTTAACCTAATTTATTTTTAAAACATAGAATTTGACACATTGTAAGTGAAAAGCTCAAAATTAATAATGTTATACTGTTATACAATATTTAATAGTTAATTTTAATTTTCAAAAAAAAAAAATGTATCTGATTTGGTACAGAAATTTAATTTAAAAAAAAATGTTTAATGTAAAAAAATATTTCTACCACCAATACCTAATATTATAAAAAAATAATTCAACCCCCATTGTAATGTGACTATGTGTTCACTCTGCATGCTTTTGATAATTACTTCTAGAGTTATATTTTCTTAATTAAACAATGTATATTTGCACTGTACATTGTCTATATGTGTGCTACATGTTGTTTTAGTTGCTTTGAATGTAATGGATTTATTTCTAATGTTTGTTTTTGTTTTTTTTTTAATAATGAAGTCCATGTGTGACCTAATTGAACTTTGAATATCTCTATAGTCAATTTGATCCAGAACACTAACAAGAATGGACTTGATAAACAATGTATTCTGTTCATTAAGCAGCTCAGTAGTATTCCTATTACTTTGTGGAAAACAAAGCATAAAATTAAAACATATTTTGGCACTTGCTATTTAAAGCAACAAGAGGACACAAATCATGCTTATAGTAGGCTCAAAATAGTTCTACTTGGTTTTCATTTTAGAAAGATATATATTGAACATAGTTTAGAATGATTGACTGATTGAGCTTTTAAGTTAATTCTGGAGAATGCAGATGTCAGGGTGTTTATTATTACCTAAATAGATGCAACAGTTTTCATTAATTTTTTTATGGTATTTACTAAAATGTAAAATGTTCCTTCAGAGTTGAAGAGAGTTTACTTCCTAGTCCAAACCTCCCGCAGGACAACGGGGGATGGGAGCTGGCAGGGTTTGAACCCAGGACCATTGATAAATCCAAACAACAGTCCAGCGCGCAAACCGCACAACCAGGCAGCCATACTAGATCTATAAATTGTTGGTGCAATCTATTCTTTTTTTTATTTGGTTCATATTTAGTATTGCCAACATCAACTTACAACTATCCGTGTCCTTTCTGTGAGAAACCTGTCTCATATTCTTTTAGACTGAACAAGACTTAACAAAATCTGTTTCAACAGGTCTTGAAAACCCCATGCAATGACTTGTAAGGTGACATATGTTCATTGCATACAACTGCAGAATTTTTGTCCAGGTATTTTGGTAGAGAATTTGAGTCTCTTATGTCCTTACACACGCTTATGCACTTCAAAATTAATGATGATCTAATCCTTTTCCGCAAAAAATGAAGTGATATATTTTAATTTGTGATGCAAATATAGTTGTTGACTAGGCAGCACTAGAATTTCAGAACTAGAAAGACACAGATAACATTCCCAAGTTATGCACACTAAAACCTTGCATCTTAAAAATTCAGGCATGTTCAGTGTATGTTACCAGCAAAGTAGAAATCCATTTCGTACTTTGCCTAGGCATTCTATAGAATGTAGAGTTCTGCATCAGACAAAGTAAAAAGTGTCTTATTCAGAAATATATTTATACATTAAATATAAATTTGAGAACATAAAAACCATAAACAACAGGATTTCTAAAGACTAAGAATACCTTTGCAGTCTCATGTTTTTATACTCTAGGCTAAGTGAAATTTTAATTTTTAAATAATCAAAAAAATATTTTAATCTGATAAATCTGCAAGTCATATTTTAAAATATGGCTGCCTGGTCATGCGGTTTGCACGCTGGACTGTCGTTCAGATTTATCGATGGTCCCGGGTTATTACCTTGCCCGCTCCCATCCCCCTGTCGTCCTGCGGGAGGTTTGGACTAGGAAGTAATTATCTTCAACTCTGAAGGAACATCCGAAACATGTAAAACATTTTACATTTTACAAATAGTAGTATACATTAGTAAATGTAAAATTCTTTAGTTTTTTTCTAAGTAGACTAAAATGATAAATTAAAGATGCCGAAATATGAGCGGCTAAAACTGTCTAGACGCAACAGAAAGAGAGAATGAAAGTAATTCATAAACTCTCTAATGCTGCCCTTTATTTGGAAACATTTTTGTTAATTTCTGCTTAAATACAAAATAAATATAATAATGTTCTAATCAGTTATCTTAACTTACATAATGAAAGGATAATTAAAAAAAAAACAACTGCTGATAAAGCAAAGAAAAGAATTCATATTCTATTTGTACACGTTTTTATTGCATTTCCAACTTTTCCCTTGTTCATATAAATTATCTTATGTTGAGAAAACATGCAGTGAGTCCCACTGAGGCTTACTAGGAAGCGTTCAAACCCACAGGAGGACAGTAAAAGAGATAAAACCTCACCAAGGAGGACAGAAAATAAAAACGAGACAAAGTGAACTTTAAAAACTAGGCTTTCAAAGTATTTAATGAAAAATGAAAGTCCTAGGCTATAAAATTAATTATTTTGTTTATGAGCACTTTTTTTATAGCGAAATATGTGTCACTATTTCAAACAAAAAATGAACTACACTAAAGACTCATCACAAAAAAATGTGTTTTCAGCTTTGTCAATATCTAGTAAAGTGATTCCTTCTTAGTAGTTGTATTTGCCTTGATTACATTACTTTCGCCTTTCATACAAACAATATGAAACATCAACTTTTTACCTAGTACTAGTATAATTAAGTTGTATGAAGCATGCACACCTAGAAGATTGTAATTAAAAACATACTTATTAAAATATTGTTATAAACCTAGTGGCGGCATAAATGGGGGTAGTGGTGTGAGTGTAGTCAGCGACGCAAATTGCCCCAGGCCAGCGCTAGAGGAGCGGTCAACCGTGACGAGTTACGACGGTCAGCCGAGACGAGTGTCAACATGATGGTTCGGGAAGGACCGACATCGTGAACAGAGCTCAGGAGCGTCACGAGAGTTGTAGTCATCTGACTCCCTAGAAACGTCGAGCGGCGTTCTGTCCGGTTCGAGAAGGCCAGTAGGGACCCTATATAAGAGCAGAGGTGTCGCAGTCAAGACGGTTCAGAAAAGGGGTTCACGACAGAAGGTTCACTACAGCACAGTTCAACGGTGTGGTTCAGTACGGAGCATTATGGCGGTTCAGTGCGGAGTACTGTCAAGTACAGTTGAGACGACTGGCGTCTTGATCTTGGTCTGTGATCGAGTCCGACACAACGAGCCTAGTGTGTGAAGTCAGTCCTGAACTGTTGAACCCAGGGCAAGCCTGGAACTAGACGGAGAGACCAGTGCAAGAGTTGATACGGCGGTACGGTGATATCAGAGAGATATTTGTACAGTCTTGTGTTACTTGCTGCCAATTGTACAGTATCGGCTGTTATTTATTCAACTATTAAAGTGTTACGTTACTTTGGAGCCCTGAGTTGTCAAGTTCTTTAAGTTGGTGGTGTATGGTGCAGTTTGCAGAGAGGCTGCATAGTGAGATTCGTAACAATATTATTAATAAAATACTTTAAATTGTCATTAACACTTTCTTTAGAATTCCTAACATTTTATACAATCCCTAGGCAAAGTAAGAAATGGAGAAATTATTTCTCACTTTGCCTGGATGTTTCGGGCATTCTATTGAATATACATATACATTTAATTTGATAATGGTTAAGCTTTGTAAGACAATACCATAATACAATTAAATCTGAGTTATTAAAAGCAACCGAGCTTCATGATTCTATGACAGTCACAAAATGAAACACTTTGGTGTGATGAAATCAAAATATTTAATACAACATCTGCACGAGATATGATAAAGGCTGTGATGATGACAGAAAACATAATATTTTAAATTTAGAAACATGAGATGTTTTAATTAGTTCTACCTAATAAAATTCTTAGTGTCCAGCTACTTAATTTCTTGCAGTGTCACTGTATGCAATTATAGGTTTAGTACTGCTAGCAGTAAGAAGTAGTGAACAAATACAATATTTTTAAACAATTAATTTAAACAAAGATGCTTATTCACCTTAAATAATATCAACATGACCAATAACATGGCAGCAATGTTCACTTCTAACGCAATCGCTTTGCATGCTGTGGACCAACAGTGACAACATAAAAAAATGGGATTTTGGACACTGCCCACTGAATTTATCCCATGAGTAAATGCCCGTAAAGTACAATAAGACCTGCGTTAAAATTATTACACCAAAGGAAACTGACAGAAAGAAAATAAATCGGCATTTTGCAGCTATAAAATATTGGATAACAATAAGGTATTCAAACAATTTAGCACTACTTAAGCTTAGCGAATCTTATATAATACAGACGTTACTTCAAAAAAGAAGATAATTACGTCCTACGCGCCATGCATATTAACCAATGACTTAAAAATTAATTAAAATTAATTAAATAACACTTCTTTGTAAACCTAAATACAAATAAGTGATTCAATTTCATATTCTCTGTAATCTGTAAGGCCATGCAAGGAACTTTACATTTTAACTTTAATACTATTATATAAAGTTTCTTTTTTTTTTTTTTTTTTTTTTTGGATAGACATTAAAATAGCTAACTTCTAGAAGTAGAAAAATATGATAGTGAAACAAAGGAAAAACACAAGTTGGCATCAAAGTATCAGGCAAAAGAGGGAGGCAACAACAATAATATGTATGAGTCATCCAGAGAAGTTATCTCTCTATGGCTATTCCTTACAACAAATGTAAATGTATCAGAACTCTGCAAGACTGGCTGGATTTATTTACAAAATGCCTTCTAATTAATATTAATTAATATACTAAAAGCCACACAAAAAAACATATTTCAAGAGTGGCAACATCAATAAGAAAAAATGCAGCTGATTCTCAAGTGTCAGAGAGAATTAAACAGCCAGCAATAGCTGAACATGAAATGAACACTGAAGCTGTTTTAATAATAATCATTTATTTGTGTCATTTAGGGGGATGTGCTGTCGAGAGGCTAAGTACGCTTGAACTTGGCTTGGCTACCAATTAAGGGGGCTCAAGGTTCGACACCTGACTCGAACAGAGTTGTGTTTACTGAGTGCCTAAAGGCAGCATGGAAAAACCTTCTCCGAGGTACACTGGTCCAAAAAATGAGATTGGACCATAGCGCTCTGAGCATGCTATAAGCATGAAAGTAGCGCTATATAAAAGCTATAATTTTATTTACATCTATCAACACAAAATTAGCTTTCTCTTCTAGTTGTAAACAGTACCCTACTTCTGAGATACCAGAAACTAGTGTTTCAGAATATTTTAACAAATACTGAGGGAAGCTAACATCACTTTATATTGCATGGTTTAAAAAATGGCAAACGTGGGGAAAAAAGGCAATTCAATGATTCATCAAGTCACCCTACAAAAAGTCACATTATATTTAAGTCCTCCTAAAAAAAAATGATAATGTCATTAAATAGGATAAAGAGGAAAAAAATAAAATTGGTCATTGGGCAATGACAACACACTATGCTCTATACCGGTATAGACATTGCAAAAGGCTGTTTTCTTCAGATTTACAAGGAAAAGTCATCATTAATGTACGGTATTAGTGTTTTCATTTCATTGAATTAAGTTAAACATTTCATAGTACCCCACTTTTGTCTGCTTAACAATATTATGGTTGCAAAAGACTCACAAAAAAATAAAATGTTGCAATGCATCACTTTGAGTATTCATTTCTAATTCTAAAACATTCAAAATATACTGTTTATCATTATTTATTAAATGGCTAAAAATATGTTCCTTAACTTTAAATTAATATAGCTTCTTATTCAGACTTAAAAGTAATATGGCTTTTTCTTGGGACTTTCCAAATTTTAAAGTAGCAGAGTAATTAAATAGCATTTTGTGTGTTCATTAAAAATAAAAAAATTGTACTCTAGCTGAGTTTATTTTCTGTGTGTGTCCAGCGTGTCAGAAGATCATTCCAGAGTGTGTGTTCATAATACTTCAAAAATGTCATGTGAGACCTGTTTGTTTTCGTTCACTGTTTACTATAGCCTAATCTTGTTGATTAAAGCTAAGATAGTGGTTTTCTAGTATTTGTTATTTCATTACAATTTATTCAACATAAATATGTGTCTGGATTTGTGTTGGAAGTTTTAATCAACAATGGATAAATTACATCTAGACCGAAAGAGTTGGACATTGATCCAAATGCTCCTCTGGCCTCAGAAAAATGGACTCACTGGTATGACACATTTCATGTAAACAGCAGCCGGGCAAAGGATTGATGATGTGTAGCAGATCTGAAGCAGCTTGGGGTTAGGGCGTGGGGAGGAAAGGCCCAGGAGAAATCTGAATGGAAGGATGTGTTGAAGCAGGCCAGAGCCCTCCATGGGCTGTAGCGCCACTGGGATGGATGGATGAATAGCAGCCGGCCAAAACAGTCAAGTCAAGCCTGGCCCGGGACAGTGACTTTAAAGAAGTAACTGCAGAACAGCACAGAGACATTTGTATTAGAGATGCCTTTATAACTGGGCTGGCATCGAACACTATTAAACAGTGGCTACTGGAAAAGACATCTCTTACTCTACAAAGCGCTTATGATGAAGCTAGAGTGTTAGAAACAGCCACAACGCATGCGCAGGCTTACAATTTAACAAATGAAATCTCTTGTGGGGCGATGAAAATGCAAACTCACTCCCGTCTAGAAAATTAATATCTAGTGAAGACCAGGAATTGAATGCCATTAAGTGGCTATGCTACTTCTGTGGTAGAAGGAGACACTCTATGACTGAATGCTCTACTCGAAATGAATTTTGTCATCAGTGCGGTAAAAAAGGACACTTCCAAACTGTATGTAAATCAAGTAAAACAACAGCCACCATAGCTGCACGGCCCAAGTGAACGCCAATAAGTTAGTGTTGCAAGCTCTCATAGATACTGGAAGCTACAGATCAGAAGACATCGTCAAGTAAAATAAATGGCCAGTGCACCCTTATTATATATACATTCATGGCCACAACATATCTTTCTGAAAAGACACTCAGTTTGCTGATGTCCAATACAAGGGAGAACACTACGAAAAGGTCAAACTTTCTATACTTGCTGGATTGTACTCAGATGTAATACTTGGTGTAGACTTTAAAAGTCTTCATCGGGAATTAACCATACAGTATGGAGGAAAACGTAATTCTTTACACATCTGTGGTCTTAAGGCAGCCCGAGTCGAAACACCTCGCCTATTCAGTAATCTAACTTCTGACTGCAGACCAGTGGTTACTAGTCCCGAAAGCACTCAATGGTGATAACAAATTTATTGAGCCTGAAGTGAGAAAACTCCTCGCGGACAAAATCATTGAACCCTCAAAGTCTCCATGAGAGCCCAGGTGCTTGTGACAACAAACGAATGACATAAAAAAAAACTAGACCTCAAAAGTGCCTACCATCAAATACCAATCAAAACTGAGGAAAGGCCATTTACTGCATTTGAGGCATGTGGCAAACTCTATCACAGGTCTGTCGCATCCCTTTTGGTGTTACCAATGGAGTTGCATTTTTTCAGAGAACAAAAAATCAAATTATTGAGAATGAAAAGTTGCAAGACACCTTTGCATAGGTGAACAATGTAACAGTATGTGGTCATGATAAAGAGTCGCACAATGAGAATCTGCAAAGATTTCTAGATGCTTCTAGAAAGTATGGGATCACGTTTAATGAAGACAAAAGTATGATAGCTACTGACAAAGTTTGCCTATTAGGATATGAAATTTCTTAAGACCCACTCAAGCCAGGTTTTCTAGTATTTGTCATTTCATTACAAATATTAAGAGATTTGACATTTAAAAATATATTACAATATTATATAAATTCATTAGTGGGAGAAAAAAAAATATTCTTCCATTCATCATTCACTTAGCAATATGTCAATATGAAAAAAAAATAGTAATCCCCTTTCAAGAAGTGTTCCTTCATAGAAAACATAAAAATTAGACACTCAGAAATTTGTGTACAGCAAAGATATATTAGAATGTAATATACCTATATGTACAGGTTGTAGCCAGTATAGTCCAGACTTTATCTGAATACAGAATGCAGTAACTGCTGCTAGTTCCACACCTAACCTCAGAATGTAGTCACATTGCCCTGGCTACCAAAGAGTACTGAATGTGGTCACTATAGTCCTGGCTACAGATAAGATCAGAATGCAGTACTTGTGTTCCTCACTAAAGCTGAGCAAAGGATAAATTCACAACTATTCTGCCTACAGCTGAGCCTGCTGTTCTCTTTGCTGATCTCTCTGTTTTTGTTGCTGCTGCGGCTGGGGCGTCAATGCCTGCTGTTGCTGAGGTGTGTGGGGTTGATGGGATTGCTCTGGCAAGGAATATGTCCGAATGATGCCGGAATGTTTCTGGCGCAAATGTTCCTGCTTGATCTTCTCCAGCTCTCCCAGGCGGCTCTTCACATGTTCAAGCCTGTGCAGAGACATGTGATGATCTTTTTGTGAAGCGTAGGAAGAGCCTTCATGAGCTTGACCTAGGAGAATCAAAACAGAAACTTTATTTCACAAATGTTGCTTGCAAAAGATAAATTCAAAATGCTTAAAATAAAAAAGAAGGAAGAAAAAAACATATAATAGTAGTCAGAAAGCGGCTTCCAAACATATGGATAGTATCGACCCTATCTTAGAAATAATCTTAAAATAAAGGGGGAACAAAATGGTCATATATACTAGCTAGATTGGCAAGGATATATCAGAGAATAGTTGGTGTCTTAGTGAGAGTTCAAGAAGGTCTTAGCAAACATAACAAGACCCCTTACAGATAACCATGTTTGAAAGCATCTACACTAAAAGGACATGACACATTTTAAATTACTTCACATTCATGTAGCCAAATGAAAAAAACTTTGAATACAATTTAGTTCAGGGCATTAGTTAACCTGTTTAACTTAAAGAATTAACATACTTTCAAAGGGATTTTTTTTTTTTAAAAAAAAGGAAAATTCTTATATTTCAGAAGGAAGTTTGTTATTTATAATGAAGAATGACAACACAGAACAGTGACTGTCAGCCTTGGGTTCGCTTCCATCTCATACTATACAGAGTCTAGCCCTACCACCAATTTGCACACATTATCTAGTTTTTAGGCTCACAATTCCCTTCTGTCTATCCAAATTTTAGGCACCATCCATGCACAGCACCAACAACAAACTTCCCAGTGTTGTTCCTGGTCCAGTGCTACAGCCTCCTAAAGTTACCAAGCAGGATTTCTCTGTCCTCTTGTTTCAGAATGCCAGACTCAGTAATATGAGATGTGTAGCCAAGAGGCATAGACTGCTTGACTTCATATCAAGGGGCCTCAAGTTCAAAAAGTGACTAAACGAACTCAAATGAACTTGAAAAATCAGGCTCCAAAAATTTGTTATTGTCCAAAACCTTCACTCGTTAAATAGGGCTCCTGAGTTGTTCTCGATAGCAATAGAAAATTGCCAGTTCCTTATGAATGATGCCATGACCGTTATGTTCAGATCAGAGTACTTTCCTGAAGCATTGTCAACCATCATTTGTCATGGTTGATCGCACGCTTGTGTTAATGATGCCAGCTGATTATACACATGATTACACCTATATGCAATGCCACAATAGTTATAACAATATTATTGAGGTATATAAACTGAAGTTTATTATACAAAAAAAATATAAATTGTAACGTAAGAAATATTTGAGAGAATATTGGTCAAACCCTAATTAAAATAAGAGATTTATGCTAAAGACAAAAAAAAAAAAAAAGACTGGTTAGCCTGATATCTCAATGTAAGCCATTTGGTGCAGAAATCAAACTTTTAATATTAATGAAAAAAAGGCTGTATTTAAAAAACTGCTACCATGACAATAAAATCCATCAAAAGTGGGGAGACTTGGCTTAAAGAAATATAATTTATCAAACCTATGGTGACTCAGCAATCAATTTTAACAAACCTGTGGTGACTTGGCTTAAGTAAGTGATCTGTTGACTGAGACCATTTTCAATTTCTTGCAATGTCTTCAAAAAATTTGAGGAATGAGACTCTACATGCTTGAGGGCTGGCTTATCTTTCGATAGTTCCTGCAGTGCTTGACCTTCAATATCAAAACATATTATTTATTTTTTTTTACATTTGTATTTTTATTTTCACAAAACCTTAAAATATTCTTGCCTCTTTTCAGCCTAACTTTTATCTTATCTTATACAGACACTACTTAAAAAAAAGAAAATGATTACGTCCTACATCTAGTCATGCATGTTAACCAATGACTTAAATTCTGACAAGTCATTGATTTTCCTGGCTGGCTCAGGCAACCCATTCCATGCTTTAATAGCACTAGGTAAGAAGGAGCATTTGTACTAATTTGTCCTAGAATATGGAACAAGGAATCTTTGTGTCCTACTGAGTATTTTATTAGGTTTTGTTGTTGCATTTGAAGATTATGGTTCAGTGTGTTATGTATAATTGCTACTTTACTTTTGAGTCTTCTATCCTGGAGGCTTTCTAAATTTAGCGATTATACTAAAGTTTTTACTCTAGTCAAATGGGAATACTCATTTTTTATGAATCTCACTGCTATATTTCGTGTCTGTTCCAGTTTCTTTTGTTTTCTTGAGTTGAGGGGTCCCAAACAGATGATGCATATTCTATTATAGGCCTAACCAAGTTAAATAACATTTTATTTTACGTTCTTATATATATATATATTTGATTTGTAGAAATTTCTTAATAAATCCTAATGATTTGTTTGATTTTTTAATAGCTTCATCAATAGGGGGTTTCCATGATAGTTTTTCATTTATTTTAACACCTAGGTAATTTGCGTTTTTAGTCTGTGTTACGAATAAGATTAATAAGTGAAATTTGTTTTAGTTTTTTTTGTTACTCTTAATAATTAATAACTGTTCTGACATTTTTCTGAGTGGAAAGACATGCTTAAATTGGATTCCCATTCCTGTAATTCATCTAATTCCCTTTGTTAAATTTCTGTATCTGTGTTTTCATTCCTCTTATATTTATGTAATCATCTGCAAATAATCTGACTTTTGTTCCTGAATAATGCAATTTGGTATATCATTTAATTACTTAAATATAGTAGTGGACCTAAGACTCTTCCTTGAGGAACACCTGAATTTACTGTTACTGGTGTTGATTGAGTTAGAGCCATTTATTATTACAGTTCTGTTCTCTCCCTATCTGCCTATCAGAAAATCCTGTATCCACTGATCTGATGTGGTGAACCATCAACAGCAAAATATTTTAATTTTTTAAGCACTCTTACTTTTAGTACTCTTACACAAAAGCCTTTAAATTTTTTAAAGTATTAAACATAAAAAAGTAAGCTGAAGCCTAACTCACTAAGTTGACTAAATTGTCTAACTAAGACACTAGACAGTAACTTTGAGTTGAGTAACTTGAGACTTCAGTAAGAAAAGTAGAGATCGAGTACCTGCTGATTGAAGCGCCGCCGCAATATCTTTTTCTATTTTCTCTAAAGCTAGTAATTTTTCTCTCGGAGCGCCGACCATTAGGTTTGACGACATTGCTGCTAGGATCTTTTATTAAATTATTTTAAAGCTTTCAGCAGCTTTGATTTGTCCCTTTCACTTTCTTACTCGTTAACTAGACTAATAAAATGTAAAAATTTGTAAACCCATACCGGAAGAAGAATATTTTAATTCGATTTTTTAAAATAAACATTCGAATTTTATATAGATCTAGATTTATAGAATATTGTATCTTAAATCTTCTATCTAGTTCAAATAATGATTTCAAAATTAAGACAATTGAACATCGATTTCATTTGTGTCTTCATTTATTTAGAATGTCAATGAAAAAGCTACAGATTTCAATACACTTTGTACTAGCCCAGAAGACAATTACAGTGGAGTCCCGATTGTTCAAAATGAAGGGACCGGATCCATTTCGGAGAAACGAATATTTCGCATTAAGCGAATTTATTATATGCTAAAGCACTCGATTAATCCGAAACCTTAATTAGGATACAAATGCCAACGGTACCTTAAGTATATCAACAAGAAAACTGTTTGAATAAATTATAAATGCTCGTATAGTCATGGAAAATATAGTTCCAGGAAGGGAATGTTAATATTATTCAGTGATGTGTGATAAATAGCATGGCTGAAACACTACGATACTGGTGTTTTAAATTCTTATTTAGTAATATAGAATACTATTTTTACATTTGGCTCTCTTGACACACATTTCATACACAGAATTGGTTACAGGGAGAGGAAATAAAATAAATCGATTATATCATGTAGCAGTTTATGTCCTATCCATGAGGAACCTCGAGCCCCCTTCATAGGTAGCCAAGCCAAGCGTAATTAATATGCAATAGGTGCCAGTGGGTTATTAAAGTTACGTCAATGGTACGATACGTTAAAAATGTTAACCCTATTAGTCATACATCTAAAAAGCCTTTGACTGATACGTTTAACTCTTTTTCTCCGTAATTATTTTGCATGTTCCGATGGAATTATATTGGAATTATCGTGGGAAGCGTTGTCGAGAGGCTGAGTACGCTTGAACTTGGCTTGGCTTGGCTACCTATGAAGGGGGCTCGAGGTTCGACACCCGACTTCAGCAGGGCTGTGTTTACTGAGCGCCTAAAGGCAGCACGGAAAAACCTTCTACCAGGTCCACTGGTCCACAAAAGACATTGGACCATAGCGCTCTGAGCATGATATAAGCATGAAAGTAGCGCTGTATAAAAGGTATAATTTTTTTATTTACTTAATTATTCATTTGGCTCATTTGTGTCTCATTACCATGTTATGATTAAACTTCAATAACTTTTTTGTATGTAATCAGAAAATGTTTTATTAGGTTTATAATTATAGAAGAATGCATGCTATTTTTATATTACACAAATTAAAGTTTATAAAATCAAAAATCAATTTAATTTAATGGGGTTAAAAAAAAACGGTGGTGTCGTCAATTAGAAGAGAAAGAGTTGATGTAAATTGGCGGGGCCCTTGCCAGGCGTGGAGCAATCGGCCTAAGGCCGGTCCTGCCTCATTGTAATTCTTTTTTTTTTTTCAGAAGTATACGTTCATATAAGACGAGCTTGAGGCATACGTCATTGTGATTAGATGATTATATTGTGATTAAATGATTAAATTGAGATTAGATTATATTGAGATTAGATGATTATATTGAGATTAGATGATTATATTGAGATTAGATGATTATATTGAGATTAGATGATTATTTTGAGATTAGATGATTATTTTGAGATTAGATGATTATTGCCTTGAACCCCAGGGGAGCAAAGGGCTGCAACCACACCTCTCCACCGGACTCGGTTCAAAGCAGCCTTCTTCATCTGCTCCCATATCATTCCAATATCCCCAGCTTCACTGATGACTGACATCTTCCAGGTCTGCCCACTTTCTTCTTTCCTTGCGGGTACCTTGCAACATTGGTAATTGTTTTTTTGTTTTTTTTTTGCAGGGTGTGTCCTATCCAGCTCCACTTTAGGCGTTTAAAATCTTGGAATACCGGTTTTTGCTTAGTTCTTTCCCACATGTTGGCAGCGGATATATTTTCGAGACACCTAGTTCCCAGTATCCGGCGAAGACAACTGTTGGCGAAGGTCTGGATATAAATATTTTAGAGTGGGAGATAAAGGGGGAGCTATTGTGTTGCCTGCTGTGTGCAGGCTCTTTATTGGAATGTTTTAAAAATATTTTAAAATATTGCAACCAAAGAAAAACTCTTGATTGTTATTAAGCAACTGAAGCAACTCCAACTTGTATTGCAGCCAGAACACAAGCAAAGTAGCCTATACAAAATATTTTTAACAAAGCTTATCTAATGGGAAGAACTCCGCAATTAGTTCCATTTTTTATATTAAAAAAATAATTAATAACAAATAATTGACTACTTTTTTCTTTAGTTGATTCAAATTTTGTTAGGTACAATAAATACGTGTTTACAATTTCAACTTGATCCAAGAATGGGTGTAGGAGAAATAACGTGTACAATTATTTAAGGGGACAAAACCTGACATAGTTAACCATATCTGTGAATACTGAAAGATCGATTTCCCTTGTTGGCTTCAAAAAAAAAATTAACATGTTATTGACTAATTGGTGTTTTTTTTTAATGATTCTTGTATTGTCTACGACAGTGAATAATTGTTTAAAGTTTAAGCTTGATCGGAGAATGAGTGTGGGAGAATAACGTTTTCAAACTTTTTACCAGACAGACAGACGGACTGAGACACATCTCATTCTACCTGTTTATAAAGGATCACTAGCAACTTATCTCAAAGCTAGCTTTTCTTATAACATTCTGTTATCTCGATCTAGGGGCAAGCACGCACTGATCAAAAGGGAAATAACTGCACAGACAACATTTTTTGTCCGAGATATGCAAAACTATAACTGATGGTACATGTTAGCGTCACGGTCAGTAGTATCACGCGCTGGTGTCTACTCGTACATAGTTTTTTTTTTTTCCACACACATTTTCATCTAACACGAACTCTCACACAGCCAAGACGAACTCCCAAACACACACAGCCACGACGAATTCTCTCACACACACATCCGAGATAAATTCTCGACGCGGGAAATCCCATTATCTCACGTCTGCCTGGAATGGTAAATATTAAATTCACGACGTGGGAATTTTTAAATCCAAAGAAGTAAGTTATTGAAATAAAGATATCGATATACAAATACTTTTTATATTTTTAAAATAACCAGTTCGATTTTCATATGATAAGGTTAGACACATTTTCTATATATGTTGTTATATATATATATATTTTTTTTTTCAATTTTGAGGATACTTTCAATATTTTTTTGCCTACAATTTTCAGACGTTGTTCATACTTTGTTTCCAATATTCATCACATAGATGCTAAGTCTTTGTGTTTGAATATTTAAACCAGGTTTGCTGGGACGATATATAAACACAGTGGCGTAGCTAGGAATTTGTGGGCCCGACATCTTGGTGGTGGGGGGGGGAGGCTGAAGTTTGCGTAATATTTAATATTTAATGTAAAAAAACAATTTCGAACACTCATTTGGGGGCCCCCTAAAGTGGGGGGCGCGAGGGGATTTTCAAATTCTCCCCCTCCCCCCTGCATTCTAGCTACGCCACTGATTAAACAAAGTTAAGGTTATATTATTTGGCAACGCTTATGTTACGAAACAACAATATGCCCTATTGAAATGTAGGCGATCTTTAGTTTGTTGTTGTTGTCATATTTGGCTATGAGGCTGATTTACTCAACAAGCAAAATTAAAAAACAACATCACTTTTAAACAAAGCTTACACCAGGAAAAAATGCACATTTACAGCCATATTTCTCATGAAATATTTCTCATGACTGTAAGATTTACCTTATTTAATTTAATTATTTACCACTAATTAATTAATTAATGATTTAGCTTTTTTTATGGGTTCATGTATTGCTATGGTAAATGACAAATTGTGCAAGGCTTCGAGAATGGGAATCGGGAAAAATAATGTGAATGCCCATATAGCCAGTCCGACCCTGTTCCTATGAATGTTTGGGGTAATGAAGATGTCTTCAAAGTCATAGGTCGCCACATCTTAGTATAACTGTTGCAATTATAAATAACGGCTTATACATTACATTGGTCTGATAACACTCCGAATGATACAAAAAAAAAACACAGATAGTTGACCGAAAAAAAATCGTAAGCCGGAAAATGAAAATATTAATTAGCGGTTGACATTTTAAAACTATAATCATTTATCTAAAGCTATTCTTGGTTAGTTGCGATACGGTTTTGTAATATACATGAAAAAAACATCACGGAATAGACTACATTTTCATTGGCTTTCTTCAATATTCTAATAACGGTCACTCTTCGCAGAATGCATATAATGATTTATTTCCCCTTCCTTATTTTTGCGTTTAAATTCTGGTTAACTTTGTATTGCTTAGATTCCGTTCACACTCACTGCTGGGATAAACAAAGATAAGACAACTCGTCCTCCGAGCTTCACCTCTATCGTCTAATTCTGAACGCCCCTTTTATTGTCGATGGACTCGCTACTGTAGTATCTGAGTGCTTGTCCACTTAAGGTGCCGTCCTGCATAGAAGTGGTTAAAATGTAATTAAAAGACCTAATTTAAGTTGAATTTGTGGCTGGCATGTTACTCTACCATACTTTCTCTCTCTCTCTCCCTTCTCTTCACCATATATAAATATATGCCCCTATATACAGAGAAAGAGACAGAGAGAGACAGAGAGTGAGAGAGAGAGAGAGAGACAGACAGAGACACACAAACAGAGAGAGACACAGAGACACACAAACAGAGAAAGAGACAGAGACACACAAACAGAGAGACAAAAAGAGAGAGAGGAAGAGAGGGTTAAAATTTAGTCTGCATTTTAAAAAATAATCCTCACTATCTTCATGGAATCCTGAAAAAAAAAATTACTAAAGGGAGAGAATTTAGTTGAACGTAAATTAGCAGAAGACTAGAGCGTGCTTGTTATTTTCAATTATAAGACGATAAAAAGTAAAGTTTCTCTTTCAGACCTTACGATCTATGGGACAGATGATGTTAAGGTCATCTGTTTCTATGGCCAACGGTCAACGAGCAGGGTGTCATGTGGCCAGCACAACGACCAACCGCCTTTACTTTCCCCAACTAAAGTCAGGTACCCATTAGTGTTGGGTGGACTCAGGGACGCCCTAAAAATCCCGAAATTCAAAATCCCAGCCTTCACCGAGATTCGAACCCTGGACATCAGGTTCAGAAACTGAGCGCTTAACCACTCAGCCACCGGGCAGATGATGCTTAAGTCATCTGTTTCCAACGGTTAACGAGCAGGGTGTCATGTGGCCAACACAACTGCCAACTGTCTTTATTATCCCCCAGCTTGCGTGATTTTCAATCCTAGTCTTCACCGAGATTCGAACCCAGTATAACAAGATATTTTTTTCTAATATCAACTTTTTGTACAGCTCATTCTGATAATAAATATCCTCTTATCTTATAAGTTACAGGCGTTGTGTTGTCTATATATGAGAAAAGAGTCCTTGTAATCTCAACAAATCTCCATAAGGATCTATAAAGCAGTCTTATATATATATATATATATATATATATATATATATATATATATATATATATATATATATATATATAAAATATAATATATATATAATAATAATAATAATAATAATAATAATAATAATAATAAACGACACGCCCACACAGCCAAACAACGAAGACATTAGTAGAACACCCAACCAACAAGAGAATGACGCAACATCGGCAATAAACAATGAGCTACACTCAAAATTTTCTAATCTTATAGACCGTTATAAAAACACCAATCTTAACTCTAGGCCTCGTATCCCCAAGCTAAAGGTCAAGAAAGAGACAAACACATATATTAACGAAATAAATAAAGTCTTAGCCAACCATTTTGAAACACCAAGAAATTTGTTTGAGACACACCTCGCTACATACTGCGCCGCTGTGGCTGTCACGGAGCTCTCTGGACAAAAGACCTTCGAGCTAGACCCAATTAATCAGAGACCAAAACAACATGTGCCAGCATGGAAAAGGCGCCTTGAAGACAATATTAATCAACTGAGGAGCCAAATGGATACAATTGGACAATATCTGGGAAACAACCATTCCGCGAAAATACTTAACAAAATGAAGACAATATTAAGAACAACTGGAATCAAATTGACGGACTGTGATAGCCACGCACGACTCTTATGTTTGAAAGATACTCTGAGACAGAAAGCTAAACTAAAGGGAGCTAGGTTAAAGCGCTACAACGAAACCACCAAAAGAAAGGAGCATAACGCTTTATTTCAGCACAAGAGAAAACAGTTCTTCCGTAAACTAGCTGACAATGGTGCTGACAAAATTCAAACCATTGATAGCACTAAACATGGCTCCTTTACCGACTACTGGGCGGCGCTTTGGTCCGACCCGCTACATTACAATGTGCAGGCTGACTGGATCGAGGAAATCCAAACTAAAAACAACCTAATACCAGAAATGCCTGATGAGGACTTCACAGCTGAGGAAGTCTCAGCAGCTATATCAAAAACCCACAACTGGACTGCTCCTGGACCGGACAATATACACAACTTTTGGCTGAAAAAACTTACAGCCGTACATGCACCACTAACATCAAGTTTTAACGAGCTAATATCAGAACCGTCTTCAATGCTGTTGGAACTCACTGAAGGGAGAACATCTCTCCTCCCCAAAAAAGGGGATCCGAACCAGCCATCAAACTATCGCCCTATCACCTGTCTGTCAGTGGTGTATAAACTACTAACTTCACTTTTAAAAAGTAAAATGTATAAATTTTGTTCTGCCCATAAGCTCCTAGCAGAGGAACAACAAGGTTGCATTGAAGAGTCGATGGGCTGTAAAGTACAGCTAACTATAGATGGTATTATATTGCACCAAGCTAATAGAAGAAAGAGAAATTTACACATGTGCTACATCGACTACAAAAAAGCTTTCGATTCAGTTCCGCATGATTGGCTAATAAAAACCCTGGATATTCATAGAATCAACCCAAGAATAAAACAACTATTGAAAGTCTGTATGGAAAATTGGAAGATAAATCTGCACCTTAATCGTGATAAACTAGGTTCTGTGCACATAAGAAGAGGTATATACCAGGGTGACTCACTATCTCCACTCTGGTTCTGCCTAGCGATTAATCCTCTATCTACATTACTCCAAGACTCTACAAACGGGTTTAGGGTTGACACTAAATGTACAAAATGTGTGTCCCACTTATTATACATGGATGATCTAAAGCTATATGCAGAAACCGAGCAAAAATTACACACCTTAATCAAAACGGTAAAATGCTTTAGTGACGATATCTGCATGTCTTTTGGCCTGGATAAGTGTGGTATCATAAGCATTAAAAAGGGCAAGGCAACGAACACCAACATTGAATTTGAAGGCATCGAGGAATTGAACTCCGCCTCTATTTATAAATATCTTGGAATAAACCAGAATGCCAAGATAAACCATAAGAAATTAAAAGAGGACTTTCTTGGCAAATATAGGCAAAGAGTTAATAAAATCCTCAACACCAAACTGTCTGGCAGTAATCTCATCACTGCAATAAACAGCTGGGCCGTCCCTGTGCTCCTTTACACGTTCGGTGTGATCAAATGGACTGACACCGACCTACATGACATTGACAGACTCACTAGAAAATTATTAACCAAGTTTCGATGCCTACACCCCAAGTCCTCCACCATAAGGTTATACCTGCCCAGGAAGGATGGGGGTCGTGGATTGCAGAACATCTTCAAATTGTGTAAGATGCAAGTTTTAAAAATACGATCAAAACTGCTCGCCTCCAGCAACAAATTAGTTTCCTTCCTACGGAACTACGACTCCGATGCAACCCCTCTGAACCTACACAATGCTGATGTCAATATCGGTTTGGACGACGTAGTGCATGAGATTCGCCAATGGGAAGAAAAAACACTCCACGGAAAATTTCCGGCTTCATTACATGGGGACAACATCGACAAGGCTGCTTCCTTAACATGGCTCAAAGCAGGTCATCTCTACCCTGAAACAGAAGGCTTTGTTACGGCAATACAGGACAGAGTAATCAGGACAAAAAATTACGAGAAGCATATCCTGAAACTCAATGTTGTCGACAAATGCCGAAAATGTGGAAATGTGGGCGAGTCGATTGAACACATTATGGCAGGATGTCCAGCCCTATCAGAATCAGCCTACCTAGGTCGCCATAACCAAGTTGCAAAGTTAATACACCAACACCTGGCTTTGACGTACAAATTGATCGGTAAGGACACTCCCCCTTATTATAAATACTCTCCGCAAGAGGTTCTCGAGTCTACTGATCATCTGCTGTACTGGGATAGGCCTATTCTGACCGACAAAACGGTAGATTTCAATCGCCCGGATCTGCTGTTCATCGATAAAAAAGAAAAAACCGCTACCATTATCGATATCGCCGTACCACTGTCTCATAATTTAAGAAAAACTGAGATAGAAAAACAAAGAAAATATGGGAACCTAGGCTTGGAGATTAAGCGTCTATGGAAATTGTCCAAAATAACAATATACCCCATTGTTATATCAACCGAGGGGATAATAACAACTGACCTCACAGACACCTTCAAGGCCCTTAACATTCCTAGGAACATCTTCGTTGCCTGTCAGAGGGCGGTACTGCTGCAGACCTGCCACATCACCAGAAAATTCCTCAGTGGAAACTGTTAAAGGGACTACGATGAATTTTGTTTCTCTTTAGCGAAACTCGACCCTGGCAGCGCCAGAGAATGACTACTCGTTCATTTCTAACATAATAATAATAATAATATAATATAATATAATATAATATAATATAATATAATATAATATAATATAATATAATATAATATAATATAATATAATATAATATAATATAATATAATATAATATATAATAATATAATATAATATAATAATATAATATATAATAATATAATATATAATATAATATATACATGTTTCGGATGTTCCTTCAGAGTTGAAGATAGTTTACTTCCTAGTCCAAACCTCCCGCAGGACGACGGGGGATGGGAGCGGGCAGGGTTTGAACCCGGGACCATCGATAAATCCAAACGACAGTCCAGCGCGCAAACCGCGCGACCAGGCAGCCATCCCGACCAGGCAGCCATATAGCTCCTCCTTCGGGGTCAATAAAGCAGTCTTAATCTTACTTTAAAAAAGAAGATAATTATGTCCTATGCATTTCATGTGTCAATCTAGTCATGCATGCTAATCAATGACTTAAACTTTGCCAAGTCGTTGGTTTTCCTGGCTGATTCAGGAAACCCTTTCCATTCTCTAATGGCACTAGTAATAATAATAAAAATTATATGTATTTACATTTAAAAAACAAAATTTTAACATAATTATTCGTTGCAAGTTACAAAAAAAAAAGAGACTAGTTATGATAAAAAAAAGTTATTTTAAATATGCAAATATAGTTCAGCATTAATAGCACCTCTCCTCTATATTGAATATATTTCTAGAAAGCATTAAACTTAGATGTGAACTACTATGTATTATAAAATCAACTACTCATATAATAAAAACTTTCTTTCGTGCAAAGTCTCTAAAGAAGGGGTCTTTTTTTTTTCCTTCGAAACTTCATAGAAGATTCTCTTTAAATAGGGCAGTACACATTGTCAACATTTTCCGATTCTGTCGACTATGGGAGAGAACTCTGCAACCTGATGCATTGATGGATTGTCGAACGTGTTCTATTTTCATCTGTGCGCGCGTCTGTTTCAATATTAGCCAGACCTGATGACTTTGGTAACTCACAACACAGAAGAATTAGGCCCAGTGACAGTCCCTAAAGTGAGTTATTTCAGGGGGTTAACTGATGATCAAAAAGCCAATCCTGATAGATTTAAAATAATACGTTCTCAAACAATGTTTATTTGCATTTCTGCCACTTTAGTTAATTTCCAATATTTGCAGTGAGCTTAATTGCTAGCCACTGACTACACCCAGCGTTTTTAAACAGATACTCCTGATTTATCTTATCATGAAGATAATATTAGCATATCTATGTTAATGGGTTATTATAATATTTTAATGTTAGAGTCTTGCATCATTAAACAATAGCAATATATTGGCTTTGGGGGGGGGGGGGGGCGCAGGACTTCATATCTTAAATAACTTATAGCCATATCAAGTATAGATCCGAGTCTGGGAGATGGTATATGTTCTACAACAGTTCGAGCATATTTTAAGTTTTAATGACGATTAAAAACTGCGTTTCAAGGATTTGTGTTCTAGAACTTGGCCTACTTATTGTGAGGTTTGAGATTCGTTGGTCTGTCACAGAGGGCTACTTTAGTGAAGACAACATGACTCCACAGTAACACAGGGAACTTCGGAGCTATAAATACACATACAACTACTTAGTCTAAGTGAGTACTTCAACCTGAGTCATTAGAACCCAATAGAAATTAAGTCAATTACTCAATCGGGTCTACTGTGAACCTGCCCAATGTTTGTAGTCCTAGTACGTAAACGAGGCTTTGTTTAGCATTGCACGTGATTTGGCAGTCATTTTAATTAGGATTAAAAGGTAGGCTTGGCTCTGTTCATAATTATTTAAACTTTAAAAGAGTTACTTGTATAAAAACACAATAATTCTTTTTAGTATTAATAAATGACTATACTGGCATATGTAACCTTAACTTAAGATAAGAAGAAAATGTGAATAGTAGTTCAATTTTTTAAATTTTATTTCGTGTAAAAGCTATTAGTGCACTGTTTTTAATTATCCATGTATTGTCGAAAAGTTGGATTGGTTTAAAATCAATTGTTTTATTGTCACTGCTATCAACAAAATGATAGATTAAGGATGTATTTATCTAACCATATAAATAAGAGACGTTCTTATCTTATCTTATACAATACAGACGTTACTTCAAAAAGAAGATGATTACGTCCTACGCGTCATGCATTCAGTCATGCATATTAACCAATGAATTAAATTCTGCCAAGTCACTGGTATTCCTGGCTGGCTCAGGCAACCCATTCCATGCTCTAATAGCACTAGGGAAGAAGGAGTATTTGTACAAATTTGTCCTAGCATATGGGATGAGGAGTGTGCCTTTATCTTTGTGTCTTTCAGAGTATTTTATTAAATTTTGTTTTTGTATTTGAAGATTATGGTTCTGTGTTTTATGTATAATTGCTACTTTACTTTTAAGTCTTCTATCCTGAAGACTTTCTAAATTTAGTGATTTAACTAAAGGTGTTACTCTAGTCAAATGTGAATATTCGTTTGTTATGAATCTCCTTCAAAGAAAAAGATTTATATTAAAATTCTTGAAATTTAATGTTCAAAATCTTATAGGCCCTAGATGAAAACATAATAAAGCTTGTCTTCGAGTCCGAAAATTAATGAGAAGTGTAATATTTGACGTGGCTACGCAGCCCCAGCTGCGACCTACATATTTTGCCACCCCCAGCGCAGACACAACCATTAACAGACAGTGGTCGATAAATACAAAGCTAATTAACACACTCAATTAAAACAGCCAAGTAGGCCCACTAAACGCTTAATCTCCAGGCCAGGGTTCCCATATTTTCTTTGTTTTTCTAATTTACTTATATTATGAGACAGTGGTACGGCGATGTCAACAATGGTAGCGTTTTTTTTTCTCTTTTTGTTTTCTTTTATCAATAAACAGCAGCTCAGGGGGAATAAAAGCTACCGTTTTGTCCGACAAAATAGTATAATAATCATATATAACAGTATAATAAGTGACCAGTAGAGAACTTCTTGTGGTGAGTATTTGTAATAAGGAGCAGAATCCTTATTGATCACAATATGTGTCAAAGCAAAGTGTTGGTGTATTAATTATTATTATTACAATTATTATGTTATAAACGAATGAGCATTCATTTTCTTGCGCTGCCAGGGTCGAGCTATAATTATTATAACATTCTTCTGTAAAGGAGCCACACAGATTTGCAGTCATACGGCAGTGAAATAATACACACAGTATAATTCTGTATTTACATATATTTTTCCGATTTAGGCTCCAGCTCTTCAATCTTAAAACCGGCACTAACAAGTGAGAGAAACAAACCATCACATCAAATATGGCTACTTGTGGTATCCCGACTGTCACCTGTGTCCTACTGCTTCTGTTCATGGCTGGTAGGATCCTTTCTTTTTTAAATTACCTTTTTTGGAGACTGAACTTATTATTAGGCTACATGTATTATTATTATTATTATTTTCATTATTATTATAATTAGAAATTAACGAATATTCTCTGGTGCTGTATTATTATTATTATTATTATTATTATTATTATTATGTTAGAAACGAACGAGTATTATTATTATTATTATTATTAACAATTATTATTATGCCAGGGTCGAATTTCGATAAAGAGAAGCAAAATTCATTGTATTCCCTTTATCAGTTTCCACTGAGGATTATTATTATTATTATTATTGTTATTGTCAGTTCTGTTGAACTTATTACTGGTGATAAAACTAATGAAAGTCATTTTGATGTTAGTGTACAGTCTTAAATTGTTACTATAACCTCATTAGCAGCTTCTAAACTATGAAAATTTTATCAGTGCGGCTAAAGTAAGACCAGCGCTACACAAGTCTGCCTGCAGGCCACAGTCTACTTAAAGGAACGTTCCTATCACTGAGACTTAAAGAATTGCGTAGACAAAGGGGGCGCTGATACACCGGAGCTCTTGTGGCATTATCGGACTATGAGACATGAGAATTAACTGTGTCTGAAAGTTTCTGACATAATTATGAAGGACTTGTAGCAAGGGGGTTGTTTGCGTTTTACGAAGCTGAAGCGAAACAGAATAGTGACATATTTAAAACAACTTTCCAGCAGCTGATATAAGATGTATTATAAAGTAAATTTAACTAAAGTTCCACTTTCAGATCTTGCGATCTATGTGGTAGATGATGTAAAGGTCATCTGTTTCTTTTGTCAACGGTTAGCAAGCAGGATGTCATGTGGCCAGCACAACGACGAGCCGCCTTTACTTTCCCCAACTAAAGTCAGGTACCCATCAGAGTCGGGTTGACTTGGGGTCGTCTTTAAAATCCCGAAATTATAAATCCTAGTCTTCACCGAAACTAGAACCCGGAACCTCTCGGTTCGGAAGCCAAGAGCTTTATCACTTGACCACCACGCCCCAAAGACATTATTACTTCTTACTTATCTATAGTGATAACAATCTTCGTCTTCAAAGCTGAGTACCATCTATCTGTGAATTCAGATCTTCGCTATCAAAAAACAAACAAACTCGACGACTCTTTGCTGATGGGTGTCTCTTTGCGTCTTAGTTTAAAACACCGATACTCAATGCTCCACGCCACAAGGGCTGTATTTACTTACAGGAACTGTATTCTAGTTATATTTCTACCTACGTTTTGCTGGAATAATTATCTAGTACTATTTTAGGTTTCTGAGATTAACTATATTATTGTTAACCAAGCCTGTTTCTTCCTTCTAACAGTATTATACAGCACAGCACATGCAAATGCTGATACCTCACTGACCGTCAATCAAGATATTTCAGAGGGAGATGTTGAAATGATGGATGCAAGATTTCGAAGAAGCGCCAGGCAGAAAGATGCACCAGGTGACAAAGCTTCACGCAAGGGCAACAAACGGTAGGAGTTTTACTTACTGATAACTGTTCGTGACGGAACTAGCAATGGAGTGTGGGAGATGGTCACGATAAACTAAGCAAGGTCAAGGCTGCGAAATTTGAGCTCCAATGTTGCCAACTAATTGAAAATCTACAAACGGGAGATTTTAGAAAATTAGATTCTGCCGCGCTAAAAAGTGCTTTAAAATTTCATTTAAAATCATTTAATTTTTTAACAAACAGATCATGAATCCTTTCTTCAATATGTACACCGGAGACCTCAAATAATCTTGTTATTTAAAGATTGGCCTCCATATAAGAAAATCCATATATTAGAGTGAAAGGGAGCCTGTGCTGATTACGTAAGCTTTAAAAATTGTATTCAGTTGTTTCAGTTTTTCTTCATTTTCCGAACATGTCATTTCATCATATTAAATATTTTCACGGTTTAACGCCCTGGTATCCAGCTTCTGATCTCTAACATTTGCATGTGGTCCCATCTGGGCATAGGCAACCAAACATTTGTAAGCCTCCAGGCTCCATGCACTAAGGCTAATGTACTGGGATCATTCCCTTACTGCACGTTGCAGGTATCTGGCAGTGTTCTGTTGGGTTCACTTGTCTCGGTATAGGGACAAAACCCCCGCATGACCCGTTCTGTTTCAAGACTAGTCGCATCTTCGATTGTTAGGCCACAGTCCAGCTTTCTTCAGATTCTGGGCGAGTCTCGCCAACCGCCCCGCCCCCCCCCATATCTTGCCCATCTGCTTGGCATCTTCCTCCCAACTCGGCGCCATGCAAATCTGGGCCTTCCCCTCTTAAAACATCCTGTTGGAGGTCCGCCCACTCCTTAGTCCTCGACATCTTTTAATTCTCTGTTTGGAGCTGCTGTAGCTGATAGAAAGAAAATCCTTCACCTCCTCCTATTTACCAGCACATCCACAGCGACCTCTAGTGGACAGAATTTGGCAGAAATAAAAAGAAATTTCTTAGGAACAAAAAATAGTCATCATTAGCTTTGATTCGCGTCTCAATGCACTGAGATCAATACATTTGAAAGACATAACTGAAAAAAAAAAGGTATCATCTGAATTATAGCTATTCATACCAATAGACTACTCTAAAAGATTCTACAGTGTTCTGATTTTTTTTTTCTAGCGGTCCTCAAGAAAAAATCGATGGCAACAAAGTTAGCGCCAAACGTAATGGAGGCAAGAAAAAAGAGAAAGGCAAGAAGAAGCAGCCAGGGAAGAAGTCTTCAGGGAATGTGATACCTCCGGGGGTCAACCGCAAAACGTTGGCATTTGCAGAGAGAGTTGGCAGCGCCAATAGTCAGTTCGCCTCCAAAGTGATGAAAGCAATTTACCCCAAGATTCAGTACAATACCATCATTTCTCCTCTCAGCATCCACACGGCTATGTCCATGGTGCTTCTTGGGGCTAGAAAGACAACAGAAAGAGAATTGTCGTTGGCATTAGGTTGGTATATACAGACTTCTTATATAATTTAAAACATAGTATTCTATTCTTACATATATCTTGATTTTTAAAAATTGTATTGGTTTGAGATTCTCTCCCCTTTTTTAACTCTAACAAACCACATTAGATTCCAGAAGAGGATTCAGACGTATGTTCACAACTTTTCGTAATTCAGTTTGGTATTTTCAGTCTCGTGTTTATGTTATAGTGCCTCGTTATGCGTGCACATGCTTTTTAACAGTGGTATATAAATTAAATTCGTATAAAGTAAATGAACTTGATTCTCTGGCATTGCAAGGGTTAAGCTCCTTAGAGAGCAACAACATTGTTATAATTATCATTGTTACGTTTGAAACGAACGAGCAGTCATTCTCTTGCGCTGCCAGGGTCGAGTTTCGTTAAAGGGAAACCCCGATGTTTTTTTTCAAATTTGAGTAATTGACATATTTAAATTCTGCGTAAAAAGTTGTAATAGTAAACATTTTAACATTTTGTATTTAAATGCTTAGAAACATGTATATTTCATAAATTAGTAAGTAAATTCTTGACATCTCAAAAAAAAGAGAAACTAGATTTAACCAATCGTATCGCTTCATTCTTACAGTAGCTGTTAGGCTTAGTGACGGCCTAGTCCAGAGCTATGATACAGTTATATATATATATATATATATATATATATATATATATATATATATATATATATATATATATATATATATATATATATATATATATATACATGTATAGATAGATCCAAAAGTATTAGGATAACCAACTCGAGAAAAAAAAGTAACATTTTCATCTAAGCCTCTCCCTATCCCAAGAAGTAAATAGATCGTGTGTCTGAATGATTCGAACAAACTGGTCAGTGTAAGGCTAGTCGAGACTACGTGTAGTCGGTCATGACAAGACAATCCAAGCGATAGTGTTTGTTGAGTGTTGAGTGGTCAGGCGAGAAGATACACACTGCCGTGCTAAGTCAAGCATGTAAATCTACTTTTAATACGCATTTTTTTGTTTGCATACAAGATCCCAGATCTAACTGCATAGACCAAGATATATTTCTTTTACGAGAATGTAAACTTTGCGGTATGGTCTCCTGTTATACAATAAGTCAATAGATTAAAACACCTTTGTGACGTCACATAGAAACCCGGTGAAAGTATGTCGACTGTTTTGGATGCGCAGGAAAATTACGTCGGAAAAACATCAATTACTAAGTTATTATTGCAAATAAAAAAAAATATATTCATTATATGTAAATCAAAACACATATTATATCAAAAATTATCAAAACCATCGGAGTTTCCCTTTAAACAGAAACAAAATTCATCGTAGTCCCTTTAACAGTTTCCATTGAGGAAGTTTCTGGAGATGTGGCTGGTCTGCAGCAGTACCGCCCTCTGACAGGCAACGAGAATCTTCTTAGGAATGTTAAGGGCCTTGAAGGTATCTGTGAAGTCAGTTGTTATTATCCCCTCGGATGATATAACAATGGGGTGAATTGTTATTTTGGATAATTTCCATAAACGCTTAATCTCCAAGCCTAGGTTCCTATATTTTCTTAGTTTTTTTCCAATTCAGTTTTTCTTAAATTATTGGACAGTGGTTCGCCGATGTCAATAATGGTAGCGTTTTTTTTTTCTTTTCTGTCAATGAGCAACAGATCAGGGCGATTAAAATCTACCGTTTTTTGTTAATGGGAATTAGCCTATATCTGCGCCTGCGTCGGTTTTGAATGAAATCTTCTGTTACCTTATTGTATTAATCTATTAAAGCATTTATTTTGGTTTCTTTATTTTGTTTTTAAATACCGAGCCAGCATATTATAAATTTACTTTACAAAATGAATTACAATGTGTTCTTTGCAGCTCTTGTATACAACAAAGTAAAATGTTACGATTGTACTTGCTTGTATGGTTTCTGATTATTCCTTTGGGTAAAATAATAATAATAATAATAATAATCTTTATTATCCGTAAGGAAATTTGTCTTACAATTTGTGCATTACACCAAACAAAAAACATTATAACTATAAGAAACCAAAGTGTACATTCACACCAGACTCACTCATAATTTACATGTGACAAAGTTTATACCAGATTGTTCTTATTTAATGATTTGATTGCCAGGGGAACAAAAGAGTGTTTGTGTCTGTTTGTCTTTGCTATCGGTGTCTTGTATCTCTTTTGTGATGGTAAAATCACAAAATCCTGACACAAAGGGTGATTCTTTATTTCGAGGATCTTGTTAGCTTTTTTATAGATGTTTGTCTCAAACAACTGCCCAAATGGGGTTTGTTTTTTGCCAATGATTTTGCCAGCAGCATTTAGGATTCTATTAAGTTTATTTTTATTTTTAATGCTCAGATTGCCATACCAGGCAGTGATATTGAAACTTAAAATATTGCAGATGTGAGCGTGATAAAACATATCCAAGGCCTTTTCGCTAACATTAAACGAGGACAGTTTTCTTAGTAGTCGTAATCTTTGCTGCCCTTTTTTGCTGATATAATCAGTATTTGCAGTAAAATTTAGTTTATTGTCTAGGATAGTACCAAGATATTTAAAGGTTTGCACCATTTCAATAGTCTCTCCAGCTACAGAAACAATATCATTTTCCTTCTTGTCCCTACGAAAATCGATTATCATTTCTTTGTTTTTTTTTACATTTAATAATACCGCTTTCGTTGGTTGCTGTCAAGGTGGTCTCTGTCAGAGAGAAGTTAATTTTGGCCGAATGTTATTTACTGTCATAGCCAACTGGGCTTAGATATTTTAAACTTTACTTTTCTTTCGCCTGAAAAATATTACGGAATTCACCTAACTTTCAAGATATTACAAAGTGCAATGGAATATGTGCGTTTGTGTGTAAACTGATGTAATACTTGTTTTATGATTTTTACCTTTAGTAAAATCATTACATTTATAAAGCCTTCAGGAGAGAAGACTCAAAAGTAAAGTAGCAATTATACATAAAACACTGAACAATACTCTTTAAATACAAAAAACAAAATCTAATAAAATACTCTGAAAGACACAAAGATAAAGGCACATTCCTCGTCCCATATGCTAGGACAAATTTGTACAAATGCTCCTTCTTCCCTAGTGCTATTAGAGCATGGAAAGGGTTGCCTGAGCCAGCCAGGAAAACCAGTGACTTGGCAGAATTTAAGTCATTGGTTAAAATGCATGACTAGATGCATGACGCGTAGGACGTAATCATCTTCTTTTTTTTTTTTTTTGAAGTGAAGTAACGTCTGTATTATATAAGAAGATAAGATATATACTTCGTCCATCGTGGTTCAGTGATCACCACTTATGTCATCCAGGGGGCTGAGGGCTTTGCACTGGGGTTTTGTGCCTCCTCGTGTGGCTGGTGAGACCTATGTGAGTCATTGTGAGTCAGGAATGCTTGGCTGCACACTGGGCAGGTTATTCAAGCTGGAGCTAGTGTCATTGGCCTTGCTTTTTTTCTCTGGCGCTTTTCTTCTGCCAGCGCTGTTCTCTTTTCCTCAGCAACCTGTGCGCCAGTTTTCAGATCGCGAAACGATGATGCTCTGTTATGTGCTTCTGTCTCCCAGGTGACTGGGTCGATGCTAAACGCTTTCAGAGAAGCTATGAGGGTGTCCCTGTAGCGTTTTCTTTGTCCACCTTGCGCGCGCTTTCCTTCCCGTAATTTGCCACACAGGAGTCGTTTAGGGATGCGGCGGTCTTCCATTCTGCAGACGTGTCCTGCCCATCGCAGCTGGGACTGCATCAGGATTGTGTGGATGCTTTGAACCATTAAACCGATAATGAAAGTCTGAAGATATTTGCTATCAAAATTAAGTTTATTTTGTTCATAAACTTGGATTTCAAGTTTTTATTCAAATGTGTCAAATTAATAACTCGTCTACATAATATGGCTGTATTAGCTACCTGTAGCTACATCTCTACATCCTATCATGCTAACACATTCTTTAAACTGGTAGCCTATACGATAGTATGGAGATGACTAGCTAAGCTTGAAATAATTATTATACCTATAGACAAGCGGTTCTCAACCTTTTAAGCTCGGCGACCCCTTTTTACAATATACCACTCTGCCGCGACCCCCCCCCCAAAAAAAAAATAGACACACACAGCAATAGAAGAATTGACAATAAAAATCGTTATTTTTTATGGTCTTAGGCGACCCCTGGTAAATCGTCAATCGATCCCTGCTATAGACGAAACTTAAACGACAAAATAAACTTTTAACATTTGGCCTCAAGTATCTAATCCGAACGTCAAATAAGGACTGAAGTTAAATGCCTATAACATACTGTGGCATTTTAAAAACATTACTGTCAGAGATGGAGTGACCTCTCCATTGCTGGGGGAAAATCTGGGCAGTAAATTTGCGAGTGCTGGGCTGCCCGCACGTCAGCACACGCCTCTCTTCCATACTGACCGGGTCCAAATGGATGGCAAGCCATCACAATTTGGGGACAGGTGACTGCAGGAGTTTGCCAGAGAGCAGTAATCTTACTACTGTCCCCCCCCCCCCGCCTTCGGGGCTCCAGGACCGGATTTTCTGTTAGGGTTTACTCCCTTAGCCTTAGACCTTACAGGGACACACACACACAAGGCAGTGCGGCTATTGACCTATAGCTAGGCTATAGGCTATAGACCTATAACATAATTAAATAGTTATTACCCCTATGTTGAGATTGTTTTTTTTCCCAGGATTGAGGCAGGCGAAAGTGGAAAAAGGTCAACAGGTACACAAAGGCTATCAGACGCTCTTGGCTATGCTTACTAGCGTCAACCCGAACGTCAACCTCAACATCGCCAACGCTGTCTTTGTGAAGCCAAACATCCCAGTTGAAGCAGCATACAGGTAGACCCTATTGGTTCTCTTATCTTATAGTTAAGTCGTTGGTTTTCCTGGCTGATTCAGGCGGCCCATTTCGTTCTCTATCAGGAGCAATTTAAAGAATTTGTTTTAGCGAATGGAATAGAGAATGTGCTTCTATCTTTGTGTCTTTAGAAGTACCGGTAGTTCATTTAGGTTTTGTTCTTTAGGGAGGATAACCAGTGTTGCCTCTGAGAAGATCTAAAGTTGTGTAGGGGAGAAAGGAGTGCCCTTAGACTTATTTACAGGGTCGGATTTAAGTAATTTTATGTCCTTGGGCAAGATTTGTTTTAAAGGCTTTAGTATTAAACTAATCCACTTATTAATTATAATACTAATAAATAAAAACATGCCATATTTAAGAAGAATGAAATTCAGTAGGTTTGCTTGTTAATTAAATTTCGTCGTACTTTTTTCTTTTGATGAGAATGACACGTAGTGATGGAAACTAAACTAACTTTTAAAAATTAAACTAATTTTTTCAACTAAAATCTAGTAGTTATCTATCTATCTATTAGTTTATCATGAATTTCAAAAGATAGTTAAACTAAACTAAAGAAAGTTAATTAAACTATAACAAACTATTCATAACTTTTTTTTGGGGGGGGGGGGGAGGGGCGGGGTTGAACTAGACCTATATAGATATAATCATCCGACTGTATGCCTACGGTTCGATCTTATTCTTATTTATTTATAATAAAATCAGTAATAAAGAATGTTTCTTAAACGTTAATGCACAATAAAATAAAATGTCTAAATAAATATGTGTGCTTGTATTTTTGCTTGAATTAAAACCTTTAGAAAAGAATGGTACCCTTTTAAAAAAAATAATACATTAACTCATTATATAACGGAAAATCTTGCTGGAAAATCTTGCTTGTACTGGTAAAGTTTAAAATCTCACTAAATAACATAGATTTAGAATTTCAAATTTAGATCTAATAACCAAAGAAATAGAAACGAAACCGTTGGAGTTTTAAAAACATTGGACCTGTATAACTATTTTATAGTGTAAAATACATGCTTAACTAACCATGCCATTAAACGCGCAAGGGAAAAAAACCAGGGTGGTCTTGTCATTATGGACTGCACACTCAGTACACTATATATGCCTACACGTGTACGCCTATCTGGCCATATTGTTACAACCAGTCGGACATACCGTCTATTACCGTCTATTACTTTCTGGGTAGGGAGGGTATGTTTGACTAGCCGCGCCAGTGTGTTATTTTCTTGTCTGACCCTACATTTTTTTTTCATTACGTGTTATGCAATAGTGTTTGCTTAATGTGGAGTGGTCAGACAAGAAAATAATAGTATCATCGACTACACACGTACGTCGTACAGTACACTAGGCCTACATGTGTATGTCTAGCTGACCAGGTTGTTGAAACCTTCAATGAAGTCCAGTAGGCGCCGTTCATCCCCTTGGTAGTTAGAAAGGCTTTTATCCAACCACCAGGCCTGGACATTGGGATTCTTCATACCGTGTCCTGTCTGTTGTTGAAACCAGTTGGTTACAGTCTAAGTAAACTTAGAGAGAGGGTGAGGGTGTGGATTAAGATTTTTTTTTCTAGAGTTGGTTATCCTAATGCCTTTAGATCTATATAGGCCTATCTGTTGATTTAGACTTAGATCTCAATAATAAGTCTTAAGACTTAATGTTCCTGCAGTTAAAAAAATCATTGTTTGCGCAAATGAATTGACCAAAACCACTAAATATTGACCTAACCCACTAATCAGATTCCCGCTTTATACAGAAATTACACCACTATGT
The DNA here is from genome assembly GCF_947242115.1 of Biomphalaria glabrata. Lineage (NCBI taxonomy): Eukaryota > Metazoa > Mollusca > Gastropoda > Planorbidae > Biomphalaria > Biomphalaria glabrata. The sequence goes on from NC_074725.1 coordinate 2,441,229, forward strand.
GGCTCACAACCCTATTCCTAATATTGCATAGAAGGTTTAAATGGCAAAAAATGTTTAACATTTTATAATACTGCTACTTTCAAGTGCAGATATTTACTCCCATAATCCATAACTACTACCAGCATCTTACTTTACCCTCTTCAAATTGAGACTGACTAAATAGTTGTTAACTTCATTATTTTTTTTTAATAATCAAAGTTATTGATATTACATTACCAGAAAACACGGATGTGCATTTCAACCCTGACCACATGTTGAAAAGTTTTACAAATTTTAATTAAACTTTTAGTTAGTAACTAAAAAAAAAAAAATAAGATTTTATCTAAAAAAAAAATGTTGGTCTAGTTAAACAATGGCCTTAATTATTTTTTTTAGTTAAACTAATAGTTTATAACTTTTTAGTTAACGTTGGCCCATCACTAGTAACACGCACTGCCGTAAATCCGAAGTTAACACCACAACATATGTCAATGTTTCACTTATAATCCACTAAAAGTGGCTGAATGTAAACAAGCAGGCTTTCTCTTCATGATGATTGTCTTCCAAGAAGTTTATCTAGTGAGAATATGAAAATCCATTGGGACCCAACTTGAGGGAGGGCCCCCATATTAGTGGGTTTTTTTTACAATAAATATTAAATATTACGCAAAATGCAGTGGCCCCCAAAGAGGTCAAACCCCCCCCCCCCTCCCCTACAACTACAAAAATATTGTTTTTCTAATGTTCCTTTCAGAAATAGTTTAATTTCATTGTACAATGCCACATTCGAGAGCTTCAATTTCTCAAACCCCGCCGGCCCTGAGGCGCCCATCAACGACTGGGTGTACAACGCCACCAGTAAGAAGATCAAGGACCTACTGTCCCCAGGGACCATCAACTCTCTGACGTCTATGGTTTTGGTGAATGCACTTTTTTTCAACGCCAGCTGGGATCGGCCTTTCTCTGAAGGGACGACCTCTATGAAACCATTCCATACCCTCAGTCAGGGGGTCAAGGACGTGGAAACTATGGAAACCACGAACATTTTCAGGTAATTAGAAGAATCAAACTAATGTTTGTTGAAGTATGTATAAAGTTTAGTGACATTTTTATAAAGCCTATATTAACCACTGCTTCGTCTGTCTCAAATTTTTAACACGTTTTTTCTCCCTCTTTCGGTTCTCTAATTAAGTTAAAACTTTGCACAATTATTCATTGACAATCACAACTCATTTGAATCAACAAAAATTTGAATAAATTAGTTAATCAGTTTAGCTGTAAACATAGCAATAGTTACCGTAAAAGACATAATTATTAAGCTTATGGGAGATAAGCACTGTGTAGAGATTATGTCGTTCGCTAAAAAAAAATAAATAACTATCGATAGTCTTTAAAACTTTATTTTGATACATATTTGAATAGCAAAGCGGCTAGCATGTTGTCCTTCCATCTTGGGAGCTCAAGACCTCAAGATCGAATTAAGAGTCGAGCAACTTTAAAAAAAAAAAAATGTTTTTGAAAAGGTCGCGCTGAAACCTTTTCCCAGCTATCTCCTCCTCCCCCCCCCCCCCCCTGAACCCAACCTATCCACAAAAATGGTTGAATCATAGAACACTGAGCATGCTATAAACATGAAAGTAGCGCTAAATAAAAACAAACACATTGTTGGGACACGAAGAGAATTATATATATAGATTGTTTTTAAAAAATATTTCCAATCTCAGAAATTTATTGTTGCTAGTCTAGATCTAGTAAACACTAATTACTCGATTGATTTAAAATATTTGATGCGATTTCACTCTTTTTTTTTTATTCTTTTTTTTTATATTTTATTTTACTATTATTACAAAGCTTACTCACTCTGTCTGTCTGTCTGTCATCTTGTACACGTTATGTCTCTCACTTCCAATGCTCGGACCAAGTACAAAATGTGCACTATGATTACTTGTCCCTAACAAACATGGGTCAATAACAAAAAAACTAACCTGGTATTTCATCAATGGACCTCATTCACCAATCGTAAACAAACAACATTTAGCCACGTGATTCTATATATCTTCTATACACATTATGTAATCCATAAAGGCTGTCACGTGATACGTATTTTTCATTGTTTTATCAATATTATGACGTGGCTAAATGTGTTTATTTACGACTGGTGAACGAGGTCCATTAGTCGTAATTAATTAGTTTAACAATACGACTTCTCATATTTAAAAAAACAACAAAACTTATGTTGCTTGGTTTCATCTATTCACATAATGTCTAGCTACGTCAACAACTCCGGGGCAGAGGTCATAGAGCTGCCCTTCAGAGGTGACCGCATGGCCATGTACATCATCCTTCCGTCCAGAAGTTCAAGTGTGGACCAAATCGTTGAGGTCAGGTCAAAGTTTAAGTATAACTAGGTCAAAGAAGAAGCATAACTAGGCCAACGAATAAATATAATTAGGTAAAAAAAAGAAGCATAACTAGACCAACGAATAAGTATAATTAGGTCAAAGATAAGTATAACTTAGCCATCTAGCTCAGGAATATTTCCAACAACAAGACCCCACTCCACGCACACACACACGTACAATTTGTTAAATAAAAAAGATCGATTACTTAGGTGTACTCGATTATCTCTGACATTTTACCTCTAGAGGAACGATCGATTCCTTTTGCAACTTATCATATAACCTAAGAAGCCAAACCTTGATTGACAACTGCGGTCACAGGTGGCTCCTCTGCCATGACACCCGCACCATTACTTCTACTATTGGTGTGTCTGCCATCCGCAATCTAGGACCCCTCCTTTACGATTACTTTACGTGTGGATCTATCCAGTGCTTCCTTCCCCATACTGATGCTCTTCATTCTGAAGAGGTTTGTGTCACGCCTTCATGCATCAGTGTACATTACAAGTGGACAAGCTGCAGCTCTCCTGCCTTCTATTAGATCACCATGCATCAGTGTACATTACAAGTGGACAAGCTGCAGCTCTCCTGCCTTCTATTAGATCACCATGCATCAGTGTACACTACTAGTGGACAAGCTGCAGCTCTCCTGCCTTCTATTAGATCACCATACATTAGTGTACATTACAAGTGGACAAGCTGCAGCTCTCCTGACTTCTATTAGATCACCATACATCGTTGTACATTACAAGTGGACAAGTTGCAACTCTCCTGCCTTCTATTAGATCACCATACAGAGTATCTTTAAGGAGTCGACTTTCTAGTTTATTCATTCATAAATATTAAATTCTTTTAAAAAAATATATTTCCATGACGTCATAAAAGTTCACCGTTTACATGGAACTAAACCTGACCTTGACCTCGGGAACATAACAAGGAACTTTTGAATGTAGTATTCGATAAGAGAGAGAGAGAGAGTTATCAATATTTTCTGTATTTCCAAAAGGATTTTTTTTTAAAGATGTCATTGTATCATTACTTCTGCAGACGAAACAAAACAAAATCTATTTTCTAAAAAGAATATCTTCGAGAGTAAGCACGTTGTGAGTTTGTTGTTATAGCAACCATTTGTTTCACTATCCATCATGCTGACATAATGAATCATACATAGTATCTGACGTTCGTGTATCTTACATAATAGCCGACGTCTAAGTACGGTCTAAGTATCTTACATGAAATAAGATGTCAACACCCAGCCTACACTACATGTCAATGGGACAAGTCATTCAACATGGGCCGTTGGATTATTCTCTCGAATCGCTCACTAGAATTGCTTACTAGATGTTTGCGTATCTGGCATAACAAGCGGAGTTAAAAAAAAAATAGATTGGCGTAGCTTGGGTAGGAGGAAGATTTGAAAATCCCCCCCCCCCCCGCGCACCTGCTTCAGAGGCCTCAAATTAGTATTTTTTTTACATTAAATATTACGCAAAATGCAGGGACCCCCAAAGAGATCAAGCCCCACGGGCCCCTAAATGATGGAAAATTTCTAGCTACGCTCCTGGTCAAATCTTTTTTGTGGACCGGACGGGGAAAGATTGTCTGTGAGTTTTCCGCGCTTCCTTTAGGTGCTCTGCAAAAACAACTCTGCTCGAGTCGGGATTCAAACTCGTGTCCCCTTGCTAGGTAGCCTATTGGTTTTCGCATCTCGTCCACACCCATCCCAATAAGATTTCAGCTTATCAATAGTATCTTATCATTACTGTCTACTACATTCTGTATCTTGTATCAGCATTTTGTTTTCAAATATAAAATAATATTATCAGGAGTTAAGCAACACTCAGAAATACGGACAAGATGCAGCTGATCGTGTCTTCAGAAACATGGAGCCGGCCAGCATTCATTTGGAGCTGCCAAAGTTTAAAATCGAGAGCACCTCATTGAAGCTCAAGTCTTCTTTGCAATCTCTTGGGATTAAAGAAGCTTTTTCTGACAAGGTAATTTAACTCCTCCTTCTTTTTCTCTCGTTCTCTCTCTCCGTCTCTCTTCCTGACCCCTCTCTATCTCTGCTCTAAGCTCACTCCCCATTGATCTCAGACAGACAACATTCTACACCACTTTTAAGAAGAACATTAAGACCTATCTGTTTAAAACTTTTTTTAGATTAACTGTCATTGTAGCTCTCGTGTATGTGTTTGTAATGTTTGTAAAAATGTTTGTTTGTAAAATGTTTTACTTATTTCGGATGTTCCTTCAGAGTTGAAGATAATTACTTCCTAGTCCAAACCTCCCGCAGGACGGCGGGGGATGGGAGTGGGCAGGGTTTGAACCCGGGACCATCGATAAGTCCGAACGACAGTCCAGCGTGCAAACCGCACGACCAGGCAGCCATCCATCCATTATTATTATTATTATTATTTCTTTTGTCATGCTTAACCCCTTTTCTTCTCATCTGTTTCCTGTTTCTTTCCATGTTTAAAAAGTATGTCTTTTCTTTGTGTCTACACTTTTTTTCCAAAGTTTATATCAATTTACTCTGTCTGTCTGTCTGTCTGGTAAAAAGGTTGAAATACGTTATTTCTCATTCTCGGATCAAGTTAAAACTTTGAACAATTATTCATTGACAGACAAAAAATATGAATAAATACAAAATAAAAAAAAACAATAACCAATAAGTGAATTCATTACTGATAATTAATTATTTTGTTTGATACCTACAAGGGAAATAATTCTTTCAGTATTCACATATATCTTATCTTATCTTATAAAATACAGACGTTACTCCAAACAAGAACATGATTACGTCTTACACGACATGCATGTTAGCAAATGACTTAAATTCTGCTAAGTCACTGGTTTTCCTGGCTAGCTCAGGCAACCCATTCCATGCTCTAATAGCACTAGGGAAGAAGGAGCATGTCTACAAATTTGTCCTAGCATATGGAACGTGGAATATGCCTTTATCTTTGTGTCTTTCTGAGTATTTTATTGAAGGTTTTTTATTTGAAGATTATGGTTCAATGTTTTATGTATATTTACTCTGTCTGTCTGTCTGTCTGGTAAAAAGGTTGAAATACGTTATTTCTCATTCTCGGATCAAGTTAAAACTTTGAACAATTATTCATTGACAGACAAAAAATATGAATAAATACAAAATAAAAAAAAACAATAACCAATAAGTGAATTCATTACTGATAATTAATTATTTTGTTTGATACCTACAAGGGAAATAATTCTTTCAGTATTCACATATATCTTATCTTATCTTATAAAATACAGACGTTACTCCAAACAAGAACATGATTACGTCTTACACGACATGCATGTTAGCAAATGACTTAAATTCTGCTAAGTCACTGGTTTTCCTGGCTAGCTCAGGCAACCCATTCCATGCTCTAATAGCACTAGGGAAGAAGGAGCATGTCTACAAATTTGTCCTAGCATATGGAACGTGGAATATGCCTTTATCTTTGTGTCTTTCTGAGTATTTTATTGAAGGTTTTTAATTTGAAGATTATGGTTCAATGTTTTATGTATAATTGCTAGGTTCTTTGTAAATCTTCTAGTCTGCAGGCTTTCTACATTTAGTGATTTTACTAAAGGTATTATTCTAGTCAAATGTGAAATGACTAAATATGTAGGGTTTCTTGCCCTTAGATATTTGAATACGTTATTTTTCTCTCAACCATTGTCGGATCAAGTTGAAAATTTAAATAATCGTTTATTGTACCTATAAAAAAAAACATGAATCAATTTAAAAATTACCGATTAGTCAAATAATTATTGGCAATTAATTATTTTGTTTGAAATCGAGTAAGGGAAATAACTTTAATTGAAATACCTAGGTGTAGGTGCAGAGCTCTCTCCATTAGATGAGATTTAATTTATTTTTTTTTGTATTAAAAAAAAAAGAATAAAAAAAAAATTTTTTTTTTGCTTCTATCTGAACTTGAATTACGCTCCACCGAGAGCATAAGTTCTCTATGTCATCAATATTTTTACATGTATAAAAATCATATTTAACTGTCAATATGCACGCAAAGCATTACAGTAATAGTAACTGAATAATACCTTTTTAATTGTAGTTCCGATAACCCATATCATGCTATATACCTCACGTTAAAAATTTCTATCAGGTATAAAAGATTAAGAACTTAAGCTTACCCTTACCAGTAGATGAATATTATCAGTGTAGGGCCTAATTGTTTTCTTAAAAACATAAACATCCATACCGTTTATTTTTCATTGTAAATTTTCTAAGTTACATTGTGATTATTTTATTTATTTCTCTTTTGTTTCTTTGAAGGCGGATTTATCCGGTATAAGTTCAGTTGATCTCTCTATTGACGACGTCATACACAAAGCTTTCATTGATGTCAATGAGCGAGGCACAGAGGCATCGGCAGCCACTGCGGCTCTGCTTACTCGCAGGTAAACAATACAAAAACTAACCTTTTTTTTACCAATCACTAGCTCCATTAATTAAGTGCAGTGAATAGCAGATTTGGTTTTTTGAATTTTTCAGCTGAAGAGTAGCAGGCTAATTGCACTGTAGATACCTCAGAATATGCCTTTTTAAAGCTTAAAATAACGGAAATAATGCTTGAATCTGGGGCTTCGCCCTGGACCCAGCTGAAGAGCTCACAGCGCTCTCCGAGACTCCCATGTGTCCTTGGTGGTGTGTACTGTCTTTCCACTAATTAAAAGAAGAGCTTATTCTAGACTAAAAAAAAAACGCCAGAAAGAATGAAAGGTCAGAATGTAATGAAGATTAATTACATTCATGTACATTGCAGAAGGGGGTAGAAAAAAATCCCCCCACCGAAAAAATCCTGGCTACGCCCATGATATAACATGCCATTCATTTGTGGGCCGGTTTATATGGTAATGCCCGGGCCGATTTTGATGCTCAGTCCGCCCCTGTACCCATTAAATCTGGGTAGACTCAGAGGCACTCAAAGATCCCGAAATTAAAAATCGCAGTCTTCACCAGGATTCGAACCCGTGACCTCGCTCGCTTTACCGCTCAGCCACCGCGCCTCCCCCAGCAACTTGCCTCGGTTTATAAATCTTTTGAGTGCGGGGACAAATCCGGCGGTGACTGGGAACAACGAGGCGGAGGCTGCCAAGGCCTTACTTATTAGAGCATAGTGCTGGACGGGCTAATGTCCCTTTGGCTCATATTTCGCACGGCTCAGGTTAAACTTCCCCAATAGACATGCCCATTATGTCGCAGTATCGTTTTTGATTGGGGTTTTTCCCCCATTGCTCTAATTGCAGCCCAAAAACAGACCAGTGTGGGCCCTAATGGGCGAGGTTATCCTTTAGGGGCCAATATGGACAACCCTAATCCTGCCAATATCGACACAGAATGGGAAATAACTTCTGCACTATTGAGTTGCACTCAGCATAGTTATAAGTGCAGAGTTGTTTCCCTTAGAAAAGCTTTTTTTTTTTTTTAAACAAAAAAGGATTTTTTAGAAATATTTTATATTTTTATTAAGGATTTCCTGAATCGTGTCGTAATCAAGCCCATAATGTCCTAATGGTTCAGTAACTGACATTTTTATTGGGGCTCAATTAAGAGAAACCTTTATTGTGCCATTATCGTTCTGATATTGCATTGTTTATATTCCTGAGCTCAGCATATCATAAATTCAAGCCAACACGTGGCTAACCCTCTTTCTAGACATTTTAAGATATTAAGTAGAGCTCATCCTCTTTTTTCTCCCTTTAAATCTTATAACTTATGAATCTGATTAGTTTTGGGGGTGCGGTGGCTGAGTGGTTAAGCGCTCGGCTTCCGAACCTAGGGTCCTGGGTTCAAATCTTGGTGAAGACTGGGATTTTTAATTTCGGGATTTTTATTGCGCCCTAGTCCACCCAACTCTAATGGGTACCTGACTCTAGTTGGGGAATGTAAAGGCGGTTGGTCGTTGTGCTGGCCACATAATACCCTGCTTGTTAACCGTTGGCCATAGAATCAGATGACCTTAAGATCATCTGCCCCATAGATCGCAAGATCTGAAAGGGAAACGAAAAAAAAATGTCAGGTGTGCTGTCAAACAAAATATAAAGGTGTTTAATTCTGAGAGTATATCTTTTACGTAGTTTTCTAAAACATTTATAAACTTTTCAACATTATAGATACACTTTCGGTGATGGGTTTTATCTACATTACATTTTCATCATCTTATGGAAGCTCTATACTCAATAAAGACTCGTCGTTAAAATGGTCACGACATGTCAAATATTCTGATTTTATAGAAACAATCTGTGCAATATATCCTTCCATCTTTACATCAATCATAGCAACGAGTTCTTTGTCAATTGTAATAGATGCCGCTGTTGTCCAGTTTTCCAACCCTGATACTATTCTTCATACAACTTTTTGATATTCCAATTTCGGGACTTTATTTCCAGCACTTATTGAGTTACTCATTTAATATTTCATTTCTACAGAATTAGTTGATAATAATGGATAATAGTTGACAACAAAAAACATACAATTTCTTGCTATGAAGTAACTAAATGATTCCCAAATAGGAAGAATCAGAACCCTTCTTTTAACAAGTAGCGTACTTTTCCTTTTGCTCGGGATAATTTTCTGCGCAATTTTGTGAAATCGGTAAAATATTTAAGTCTATTTAATTCGACTGATTCATTGTAACATGGTCGAGAGGTTAAGTGCGCTTGAACGTGGCTTGTCTTGACTACCTAGAAGGGGGCATAAGGTTCGACACCCGACTCGGGCAGAGTTGCGTTTACTGAGCGCCTAAAGGCAACACGGAAAACCAACTCCCCCTCACTGGTCCACAAAAGAAATTGGACCAAAGCGCTCCGAGCATGCTATAAGCATGAAATTAGCGCTATATAAAAGCTATAATAATAATATTGGCTAGAGCTTCTTTTACATTCAACATCAATTACACCATCATATTCAGAAATCTTAAGTGCCACTTACTTTCCAATGTGAGATTTCAATTATATTTTATGCCTGAAGAATGCCGTCATTTGTTTAACAATGACTATTGGTTGGCATCCTGATATTACGGTGCTAGCTACTATTTCAATAGATTTGATAAAAACATTGTTAAAAATCAAAGCAGTGTTTATATACATGCAGCTAATATACATCTGAAAGTAAGTATTCACATCTTCTTTTGATATAAAGTATGATGTAACGTTTTGGGCATTTTGTAGAATTTCATTAAAAAATCCGGGGATTATATGATCAAACTTGACAATTCAATGAAATGAAGAAAGAAACATCTCTCTGTATTTTCTTTAAACTTCTTTAATAATACTTCTTCAACTTTCACATCAAATTAACTTCTCAATTCAATAACAACTTGACTTGATACTTCATAAATAAAACTTAAATATACATAAAACTTCACTTAGTATAACTTCAACTAATAAAACTTTACTTAATGGGCCCGCTAATATCACAAAACTTATAATCATTACTAATCGAGGACCATCGCTCTTCAAGAACTACTACTATGCGAGGACCCCGTCTAACTGACTTTTCCTTAATTTATACCTCTCTTAATCGTACATTCCAGAATCATGGAAACTTCTCCCCTAATTATTTTAGTAACTTTGACCTTCTAGAAGCTGACGTGTGCTATTTTTTTCCCTAAACCTCTTTCTTTGATTGGATACCTAAAATTAACTTGTTTACGCTGGACACTTGCACTGGTTTGACCTCGGGCTTCTAGAAACTGGTCGAAATAGGTCACTGACTCGACTCGTGACAATGCTCAGCTGAAATATTTGTACAAGTGTTTATAGATCTATTTATCAATATTGTGATTAACATGTTCCAATATTTAGCCACTAACACAATTTTTTAAATTGTCATTTGTTTCAAAAGTGCATTGTTTTCAACGGGTGTCACCCGGTGCGGACCGCACCCCTTTAGTGACGCCACTGCTACTATCATTCCAATGCTGGTCCCAATGGTTTAGAAACTGAAAAATTTAGTGGTGCTCTATTAGGGATAACTCTTATTGTGCCAATATCAATCCCATACTGGCCCCAATGGTTCAGTAATGAAAATTTTATTTCAATTAGGGGTAACCTTCATTATGCCATTTCTTAGCTTTTCTTTGACTTGGCTCCTTAGGCTCGTCGGGGTTACCTAAATACTCAATTACAAATTACTCACAAATATGAACATTTAATATTCATTATACTTCAACTATAACTCCAGCTTTCATGAATACCAAAAACTCTTTAATATCAAATAAAGCACACAATTATATCACTCTCAAGAAATAATACAAACACCAGTCCAGGAAGTAAACGTCCAACCTTCCTGGACCGGGAGCAAGACCTCACTAACTTAGTTTTAGTTTAACTAAAAAAATTTAGTTTAGTTCCCATCACTATACATACATACAGACATTCATTCGTGACTGAACCTTAGCAATCAAAACAATTTTTGGAAATGTACTAAACAAGACTTGCATGCTCTGATCGACTCACGGTGCCCACCACACTGCGGGGGAGGGGGGGGAGGGACACCGTGTTTCATACTTTCTTCGACTGCCCCAGACTTGCTGCTCTCTGTCTCGACAGGTTATTGACCTATACGACAGGTTATTGACCTATACGACAGGTTATTGACCTATACGACAGGTTATTGACCTATACGACAGGTTATTGACCTATACGACAGGTTATTGACCTATACGACAGGTTATTGACCTATACGACAGGTTATTGACCTATACGACAGGTTATTGACCTATACGACAGGTTATTGACCTATACGACAGGTTATTGACCTATACGACAGGTTATTGACCTATACGACAGGTTATTGACCTATACGACAGGTTATTGACCTATACGACAGGTTATTGACCTATACGACAGGTTATTGACCTATACGACAGGTTATTGACCTATACGACAGGTTATTGACCTATACGACAGGTTATTGACCTATACGACAGGTTATTGACCTATACGACAGGTTATTGACCTATACGACAGGTTATTGACCTATACGACAGGTTATTGACCTATACGATGACATACATGCACTACACATAAACATCCAGGGTTTTGGCAAGAGATGATTTGAACCTCTCAAGCCCTCACTAAAATGGAGTTTGTTGATGATGATAATGTTTCATTTTTTTTTTCTATTAATATTTCAGATCTCGTCCGACGGTTAAATCCACAGATGTTAAAGTTGACAGGCCATTTGTTTTTGCCATCCGGGACAAACCAACCAAAGCAGTACTCTTTGTAGGAGCATTTGTTGGGCAGACCAGCTAAACAGTGGATCTAGGGAAATCTAGCAGAAGTCTAGCAGAAGTCATCTTACGTTCAAATAAATATCTTCTGTACATTTCTTTAGCGATGAAAATGTTGCTCTGAGTTATAAAAAAAATAAAATAAAATGAAAATGTGTTCGAATATTTCCAGAAATTAGGTCTGTGTTGCATTTCATATCTTTAGTTTCTTGTTTATTGGAAATGTATCCCTGATATTTATATTGGATACGCCAAGTATGTTTCTTGTGTAGAGTTTTAGTCAAATGAAGTATGGTACTTTTAGAGTAATGCTCCACTTTCGCCACTTTTTCGGTTGCACACCATGACGCGAATCTTTGTCGCTACTGTTGAAAGACACGATGACTACATTGTTTCATAGTTCAACAAAAACATAAGCGTAATAAAACAAGATTTTATAAAGAGTTTGTGTTTTCACAAAAAAACTCAAAGGCGGCTCACGAAGGGTCCAGCCATGGGCCATCTATTGGGTAAACGTTGCATGTAAAAAGGCAGGTCTTAATATTTTCAGCACAAACATTAGAAGCTATGAAAACAAACAGTCAACAGCAATATCCCTTTAAACAAAATAAATGCGTGGCTGTATTGTTTGGCCGATGGTGTAGTTATTATGAAACAAAATTAATTAATTACGATTAATTAAGATTAACTAATAAAACTAATGTTTTGAATGATTCAAGCTTCTAGTTTATCACAGAATAGGAAGAGGGAGAAATAATGCATAAAAGATTTCACCCGGACAGACAAACGACTTGAATATTTCAGTATGCAAATAAAAAGGTTCGCTTTCGAACGATAAAAGCATGCCGTTGCAGTAGAACTTTCCAGTAGGATATATGAATTTAGATTTTCATTTTTTTTCTACTTGTTTTTTTTTAAAAGCTTATTCAAACTAAGTCTGTCAGTTTCCCACACCAAACTCGAATCAAGCTGAAATTTTGCACAATTATTTCTTTTACCTGACAACACAAGAATCAATAAAAAAAAAAAAAAAAGTTAATTAGCTATTTGGTATTGTATCTCAAACAAGGGAAAGAAATTTTCTTTGATTGATAAAGTGGTTGTAAGTTGAATTAGTCCCCTTTATTGTTTGTAGAAAAAAAAAACAATAAAAGCTATTTTCATAAGCAGCTCTCTGGCATAGTGGTTAGCGTGTTGGCTTTCGAATTCAAGTCGCTCACTTTTTTTTATAAACTCATTTAACAAGCGACAACGTCTTCTTTCTCCCCTTCCCCTGGTCCAGACAAGCGATAGCGTAGTCAGAAGGCTTGCATGAAATGGCGCTAAACAAAAACAATTGTTAAAAATATTTGTAATCACACAGATTTATTATTGTTAGTCTAGATCTATTACAAATTTAAATACATGAATGATCAAAATAATTGATACAAGTACACTAAATGAAAGATTTGTTGTTGATTTCTTAGTATTTTTTGTTTAATTTTACTTGTTTTTTTTTTTAATCTCAATGTCTTTTATAATTTGTATTAATTTAAAAAAAAATATATTCATCTTCATCTTCACCTTTTTAAAACTAGTAGCCCAGTTTAACTATTGTAAGAGCACGAAACATAAGACAGGATTCAACCAGATTATCGGATACATGTGACACTTAAGCATTAGTTCATTCAATGAAAAATAAAGATAAAAAGAATTCTTGCATTCGAATTCATTCACATCATCATCTTTACTTTGCGTTCCTCATGGAGCATAGGACCTCAATAAAAACACGCCACTCTTCACTGTCTTTTGCTAGTTTTGTGATGGCTTCCCAGCTCTTTCCTGTCCTCTCGGCTTCATCTAGTACACTGCGTCGCTACGTTCTTTTTGGTCTTCCTCTACGTCTTGTTTTCTGGGGGTTCCACTCTAAGGCCTGACTAGCTCTGTTGTTTCTAAGGGTGTGACCAATCCATCTCCACTTCTTCTCTAAGATCTGCAACTCTGTATTTCTCTGTCCACAATCAAGAGCAGGTAATTTTAAAAGACATTCGTTTTTTAAAAGCGAACTCTTGGAGAGCTTTTTCATGAAAGATGCCTTTCCAAAACACTCACGATTCTTAAAGACAACCTGCACCCACTAAATCACTGTTACATAAGATCTGAACGAAGTGGTCGTCTCCTTTCCATTAGGACTAAAACAGAATGATTTAAAAACTCCTTTATCCCACTTTCGGTTAGAGTGTTACAAGATCAGCTGTCGTCATCGAGAAGTACATAGAAGTCAAATCCATAAAGCGCTGGTTGTGAATGTGTATGTGTTTCGTGTGTGAATGTTGTTCGAATTTTTCTATTTTGAGGTATCATTGAACAGTAGTTAGTTTGTTTGAATTAACAGTTATATTTGAAGATCTTGTTTGGGTGTTTGAGTAGATGTATGAAACAGAAATCTTCACTAAATCATATTATCAGAAGAGTTTTGTCTGATCAACACTATCTTAAAGTAACCTCAAGACATCTTTACATCGAAACAAAAGATCTTCGCATCTAGCACACAAATAAAGAGCCTTCACAGGTAGTTCAACAAGACTCCTCTTGGACTTCATTTGCACTGGTCAGAGATTGCAAGAGAGCCCCAGCAGTCCTGCTATGATCCATACGCCGTTCTTCAAGAGGCGTTTTAAAGGGAAACTCCGATGGTTTTGACAAATTTTGATATAATATGTGTTTTGATTTACAGATAATGAATATATGATTCTTTTATTTTTCTTTGCAATAATAACTTAGTAATTGATGTTTTTCCGACGTAATTTTCCTGCGCATCCAAAACAGTCAGACTTTCACCGGGTTTCTATGTGACGTCACAAATGTGTTTTAATCTATTGACTTATATTATAAAAGAAGACCATACAGCCAAGTTTACATTCTTGTAAAAGAAATATATCTTGGTCTATGCAGTTAGATCTAGGATCTTATAAGCAAAGAAAAAATGCGTATTAAAAGTAGATTTACATGCTTGACTTACCACGGCAGTGTGTATTTTCTCGCCAGACCACTCAACACACAACAAACACTATCGCTTGGTTGTCTTGTCATGACCGACTAAAGCTAATGTAAGAATGAAGCGACGCGAGCACGCTACTCTGCCTCATCGTGGCGCCCGCGTGGAAACGGCCATTAGAGGAAGTGGTTAGGCTAAATGGGTAGCAACACAGGACTCCCGTGAGGATGCCCACGGGTAGACGAGAGTCAACCTCTTGCACGGGCAGGGTTGTAAAAAAGTCCCCACAAACCTGTCACACATCCATGCGCTGTTCCTCAAAGGGACCGTTACATAAATGGCGGGTCCCGCACAGTTAGCTTGGTACATTGAAGGAAAATGGCAGAAGATCCCGGTGTATTCTCGGCCGTGTCTAGCCCACGCGTTGGGGGCCAAATGCATCGGTCAACAGTAATGCTTTACATAGGCATTGTCTAGGGTCTCTCCCAAACAGAACTGTGTGTTCACACAGGTTTTTTTTTTTTTTACTGTTTGGCGTCCAAGCAGGTTTTTTTTCAAACTTAGGGCTCGAAGAGCCTTCGGCTCAGCCCTTAGACATCAACAAGAATGAAGCGATACGATTGGTCTATACGATTGGTCTAATCTAGTTTCTCTTTCAGTATTGTTGAGGGAACGTATGAACTAGCTTAAAACAAAATCTCATAGAACCCCGTTTTTGTTTTTTTTTGAGATGTCAAAAATTTACTAATTTATTAAATATAAATGTTTCTAAGCATTTAAATAAAAATGGTAAAATGTTTATTATTACAACTTTTTACGCAAAATTTAAATGTCAATAACTCCAATTTGAAAAACCATCGGCTGAATTTTTAAAAAGCTTCTATCAACTCAGTCTGTCTGTCTGTCTGATTAAAACATTGTACACGTTATATCTCTCACACCCAATGTCGAATCAAGCTGAAATTTTGCACAATTGTTTCTTTTTACACAAGAATCAGTAAAAAAAAATAAAAAATAACCAAATAGTTTATTAACTATTGCTAATTAATTATTTTGTTTGGTATCTAGAACAAGGGAAAGAAATAGTATTTGACTGAAGTGGTGGTATAAGCTGAATAACTCCCCTTTTTAGGTCGCCGTCTGAGGCTTAGTGAAAAGAAAACACGAAATAGAAAGAATAGAAAACTATCCAAACACATAATAACAAATTTCTGCCTTGCACACAGCCTCTTCATCAGTTCTAGACTTGGGAGGAACTTCATTCTCTTCTTCCTAATGTCAACACCATAGACGTAAATAAATATAGACTGGCCGATAAAAGAGTTTTATGAAACGAACATTTGTGACTTGCAATTTTGTGTACTTTATTATACAGCAGTGCAGTTTTGTTAAATCTCTAAGACTGAAGATCATGCAACTTTTCAGAAATCCGACAACAATAGATATACATGATTTCAAGTTACATGAAGTTATTTCCTTTTTCCAGTCTATATTTATTTATGTCTATGGTCAACACCCTTCTCCGTCTAGTCCAGGGGTTCTCAACCTGTGGATAGCGACCCCTTTGGGGTCGATTGACGATTCGCCAGGGGTCGCCTAAGACCATCGAAAAAATGAATTGTTTTTGTCCATTCTTCTATTGCTGTGTGTGTATGCGGAGGGGGGGGGGTCGCGGCAGATTGGGGGGGGGGGTTGTAAAAAGGGGTCGCCGAGCCTAAAAGGTTGAGAACCGCTGGTCTAGTCTCTAACAGTGCGCACCTTCTGCACAAGCTTGGATGGCGGTGTGCATGGCAGGGTAATAACAATATATTCATTTAGAGCAGTGTTTCCCAAACTTTTGTCCTTAACGGAACACTTTGCACACTCTGAGTATTTAGCGGAACACTTTGCACACTCTGAGTATTTAGCGGAACACTTTGCACACTCTGAGTATTTAGCGGAACACTTTGCACATTCTGAGTATTTAGCGGAAAACTTTTTTTTTTGTGTGAGGTTTATTTACGTGGTGGCGCACTAGTTAATCATTCCAGTAGTTTGTGAAACACTAGGGCTCCACCCGACACAGTTTGGGAAACACTGATTTAGAGATGTTATGCACGTTTTAGAATGAATTTTCAAACGGAACAAAATAGATAACTCTAGTTTGAAATGAAATTTATTTTCAAACGAAACAAAATAGATAACTCTAGTTTGAAATGAAATTTATTTTCAAACGAAACAAAATAGATAACTCTAGTTTGAAATGAAATTTATTTTCAAAACGTTTACATTGACACAGGTATTGGATAGAATTAATGTTTCCTGACTTCAAACCAGGGAAATATTGGCTGTTTGATTAACACTATTCACACAAAACTTTGCATATAGAGTAATAGAATCATTATAAACATAGTTGAATAGTGGTTCATCATGCGTACCAGGACATCTATCAATCGCCATGCTATAACATTCTTCTTTTCTGTCCATTTGGCTGCAAATATAACGAAGAATAAAATATTATGGAGGTGTTCGGTGTTACGCTTAAAATTAATTTAGAAAATTAAAAAAAAATAATAATTGAAAAGAATCCACTTTGTATGTGCTTTATGGTCTACCTAGAGATTTTCATACATGGTGGAAACACTATGCTCTTGGTGTATCCGGTATAAAAAATAAACAAAGTATTTTTCTTCTTCTTCCCCATTCTCATTTTTGTGTTGGAGCGTTCAGATTACTAGACCAACATATGAGATGATCTGCGCAGTGGTTTCCAAATCAGGGCGCTTTTTTATATAGTTTTCTTTCCATTGGGGTGTATTGGGGCCAGTGTCTTGTTCGGGCCTCTTGGTAAAGTGTGCAGTTTTGAAGATTTAAAAAGTGACTATTTGTGTGCACCTCGAACAACAGAGTTTTTTTTACAATCGAGACAGGTGTGAGACAGGGGTGCATCTTATCTCCTTTCCTTTTCCTCCTAGCCATCGACTACATAATGAGGAGAGCAATGAACCAGACTGCCTTTGGTATTCCATGGCATGAACAACTCCGATTGACGGACTTGGACTTTGCTGATGATGTTGCACTACTCGGGGCTATAAATAAATGCATTCAAGAAATGACGGAGAGCCTAGACAGAGAGGCACCCAAAATTGGCCTCCGCATAAACTTGGATAAGACTAAAATTATGCGAGTGGGATATAAGGCAAAGGGTGTCCCCGTCAGACTTGGCGAGTCAAAGCTTGAAGAGCTGGACAAGTTCACGTACCTTGGCAGCATCATAACAAATGATGGAGATGCTTACCATGATGTAGCGTGCCGAATAGGAAAGGCAGGGAGCATTTTCCAAAGGCTGCAGCCTATTTGGACTAGCCAAGCCATTGGACTCGAGACAAAAATACATCTTCTCAACACAATCGTCATTCCAACTGCTACATATGCATGTGAGACGTGGAAGTCATCTGTCAAAATTGAGAAAAGACTAAATGTGGCTCAACAGAGATGGCTGAGACGGATTTTGGGAGTCAGTTACACAGACCGGATCTCAAACAAGGAAATCCTATGCCGAACTGGAAGTCGAACACTTAGTGAGGTTGTGACTGAGCGTCGCATGAGGTCTGCGGAACATGTTCTACGTCAAAATGAACTACGCACACCAAGAGTTGCGATAACATGGAGGCCAAAACGAGGAAAGCGCAAACAGGGACGCCCTCGTATTACCTGGCGACACACCTTCATGGAGGACCTCAGAACAGTGGACACCAGGTGGGAGGAGGCTTCAGACATTGCCAGTGACAGATCTTTATGGAGACAGCTTGCCGCCCAATGCGCCGAACGGCACTGTAGGACCTAAGTCTAAGTTGTGTGCCCTCAGATTTTTAAAAAAGTTTTTCCTCTTGTAACAGATAAAATTATAAATCAAGAAAAACTTAAAAAATACTTTTTTTTTTCGCAACTTATAGAGCGATTGTATTTCTCTAAAAAAAAAATTAATGAATGTAAGATTTAAAAAAATTAATGAATGCTAAATTAAAAAAAAAAAATGAATGTTAGATTTTAAAAAAAATTAATGAATGTTAGATTAAAAAAAATTAATGAATGTTAGATTTTAAAAAAATTAATGAATGTTAGATTTTAAAAAAATTAATGAATGTTAGATTTAAAAAAAAATTAATGAATGTTAGATTTAAAAAAAAATTAATGAATGTTAGATAAAAAAATAATTAATGAATGTTAAATTAAAAAAAAAATAAATGTTAGATTTTTAAAAATTAAACATTTTTTTTACCCCGGCTCGTACCCCCCCCCCCCCTTCCCCCCTACTTCTCCCCGAGAAAGAATTCTGGTAGAGCAAATGTATTGTAACGAATCTCTCTGATCCAGGATCTCTGCAAACTGCTCCACGTGACCCCAACCAACAGGATTGATCCGCTGCCGAGACTAACGAGAGAAGCTCTGATAGTGGTCAAAGCAGTCGAATGAAGCCCTAATGCCGAAGATGAGGGACCTTTGCACGTTGTTACCAACCCCGTCGATGACTTTCAACTTGCAGGGGCCATCATCTGCTGCATCAGATTTCGTTGGATTCTTCTGACTATCTTCAAGAATTCTCTCCCTAGTCTGGGCAACTGGACCAACAACTGTTTTGTGCAGACTTTGCTGGTGTCTCTCAACTGCTTCATCAGGTTTCGTTGGATTCTTCTGACTACCATCACGACTTCTCTCCCTAGTCTGGGCAACTGGACCAACAACTGTTGGGTGCAGACTTTGCTGTTATCTTTTAACTTGCAAATGCCTTTCAACTGCTTCCTCAAGTGTCAATGGTTGTTCATGATCGTCACCAGGGCTTCTTTCACTGGCCTAGTTGGCCTTGTGCTTCACCTTGTTGATGGGTTCCTTGAATTAGGCTACCCGCTCGTACAGTTCTTGGTAAACGCTTGAGTGCAGCTTGCAAGATTTGAGTTCCTCTCACTGGCTCTAGCAGACTGACGGAGATCTTTAATGTCTTCAACAACACGCTTGGACACAGATCCAACGTTATCTTGATCTATCTGAAGTGCACATCTCAGGTACATCTGCAGAAAAAGCTTTGGCCGAAATATCGACCTCTTTTCTTGTTTGTTCACGTGTCTCTTGTCTGCTTCTCATGCCTGTTACTCGTTGTTTTTTGCTTGAGAGACACAATGGCTTGCTATTAGAGTCTTCACAAGTGTCGGTGCGTAGATTATGGCATTCTAGCACCAATGTGTATTAAGTGCACAATTTTTGAACGCAATTTCTTTTTGTTGCCTTGCTTGTAAGCTGGTGGAGCGTTTTTTTGTTATATGCTGGTGAAACGTTTTCTTTGAGATTCTTCTGTGTTCCCCTGTTTAGGGTGAGTATCTAAGGCATGACTGCATTTCGCAGTTGTTTTCGATGCCATAGTATACTAGACTGGTTCTTTTAGTTTGTCTTTATTTATGTCTCTACAGGGAGTTAGTTATGGGAATGGAAGAGACAGCAGTGTGTTGTGTTGTGGTTTCGAACAGTAATGTGTACGTTGTGGGACAGCAAGGTGTAGAATTTATTGTTTAATTAATAGATCCACAATATTAGAATGTTCATCATAAATTAAATTCATATCATTAAACATTTACATTGTCTACAGTGAGTCATTTATTTATTTCAAGCACGAAGGTGCCTGGTTGAATTTCAGGGGCTAAGGCCTTAACACAACCCTTACAACAAGCATGGTCATTGTAGCTGCTTGTTTCGACACAGCATTGAACGGGTAGAAGTTTAATGATCAGCGATGGCGTCGCTCCTCCATCTTTCACTGGTCGCACGGGATTTCTACCACTTCGTTGACAGTTTTCAGCAGGGTGCTCGCCACTTCCTTCACCAAGGTATACATTTGTTCAAGCTTGGAGCAGATCTGCTCGTTTGACATGTTCCAAATCGTAACTCAAAGCACAACTCTCTTCTCGCACCGCTCCTGTCTGTTCTTGCTTGCCAATGGACCTCATTCACCAATCTTAAATAAACACATTTAGCCACGTCATAATATTGATAAAACAATAAATACGTATCACGTGACAGCCACTAAGAATTACATAATTTGTATAGAAGATATATAGAATCACGTGGCTAAATGTTGTTTGTTTACGATTGGTGAATGAGGTCCTTTGTGATCTCTTCTTGCACTGATCCAATCTCTTCACACACAGAATTAAGGAGTTGTTTTTTTTATTTTGGCTTTTATATAGCGCTACTTTCAAGCTTATAGCATGCTCAGAGCGCCACGTCACATCGTCTTAAGTACTTCCTCACAAAAACATCCACAACAAACAATGACGCAATATAAACATATTAGCACACTAGCACTAATGAAGTAGAATTAAAACGCGGATTGAGATCTTCTTAAAATGTGTGTTACATTCGAGTTAATGTATTTAGCAACACAGTGGCTCAACGTAGCGTCTTTGAAATTCTTTATCGTGAAAATGTCCAATAGATAACATGGTAACAACTTATAAGTGAAGTATAAACATGTTATCGACCCAATAGTATCTTATATAATGTTTTAAATACCTGCAGTAATAAGTTCTATTTGCACCACGCATGTCTACTGCATTATAGCAAATGCACCTGGCTAGATGCTCTGAGCAATTAAATTTGTCCATGTCATCAAGAGGATTTTCTGAAAGAAAGATCTACATTTTGTAAGACTGACTTTAATATAAATGTTACCGGCAGAGTGCAAGCTCCTGGCATTTTATAGAATGCCCGAGCAGTGCAAAGTCTGCCAAGTTGAATGCCAGATCTCGAATTTTGCCGGTAACTTTAACATTGTTAATTTATAGATCGACAAACAAAAAAAGTGACTGGCCCAATTTGACAATAAAAAAAAACCCATAGTCAATGAAATAGCAATATTAGTAAATGAGATAAAAGTAAATTAAATATCATCAATTCTATTTGAAGCCACAGTTGTCTCTTTATATCTTGTTTGGTGGACTGCAATTTAAGTGGCTATTAATTTCATTGATCATTTCCTCTTGCTGAAATGCCAGTGTTGTCTCTTTGAAACCTAAGCTATAACAGCTTAGGCGCTAACTTGCTTTAACTGACATAGAAGAGAGCAACTGGTTGCATACACCTTCAGAACGAGGCCGCGTTATACACCAAAAGAAAATCCACTGCCGAGGACAGACGTAGATGGCAAAAGAAAAAATCTGATTCTACCACTGGCGGTTATGCTTGTGCTAGATGTGGAAAAACATGTAGGTCACAGCTGGGTCTAAGTAGACACTGGAAACATAGCATTCTTCATTAATCTTCGGACTCAAAGACAAGCCTATCATTTTAGCGGCCCCCGAAAGGGGAAAAGACGCTATTAGTTTTGTGCGAAATGTCTGTCCGTCTGACCGTCTGTCCGTCCGTCCCGTTTAGATCTCGTAAACTAGAAAAGATAATGAAAATTCGACAACACAATATTTTAGACCATTCAAAGTTCTGATGCAACGGCTACTTTTTTTTTTCTGAAAGCGAAAAATCTAATTTTTAAAATCAGTTATGCAAGCAGTTTTTTTTAAAGAGAAAAAGCTAATTAGTATGCATTATAAGTGAGACCTAATTTAAAATGAATAGTGATCTTATAAACTTCATTTTTCTGAACATTTTTTTTTATTGCGGAATTTTTTTTTTTTTTGAGGATTCGAATAAGAGATTGATTAAGTAGCTAACACTTGAGGATTTATTTTTGTGGATTACTTGTGTTTCTGTGGTTTTTTTTTGTGATTCTGCGGATTTTTGTGTGTTACTGTTTAGAGTGGACGGCGCGAGGGTTGTGTAGTAAAGTACTGTGTAGTTTGTAGTGTAGTTATCGTCTCTTTTCTGTCTCTGTACTTGTGATAAAACCTTGTAAAAATGTCAGTTAAGACATTTTTTATTGGAAAAAAGGACCTGGATGGTGGACTTGTCCACGCCCCAGGTACCTTGCTTCTAAAGCTGTCAGGCCAAGGGGCTGTTAAGGCCACTATGGCGAGCCTAATAGAGTGCCTGAAACTAACACCGGACGAAGTGAGTTCTCTCTATCGCTTCGAGAACCCCTTTGTCTGGTTCCTGGTCCCAACATCCGCCCGAGTGAGAACCCGTATACTAGGGAAATCATTCGGGAATGATAAGGACTTCAAGGCAGATGTCTGTACCTTAGAAGACGAAAAAATCAGGGTTACCCTTCACTGGGTAGCACCAACCATAAACAAATCAAAGATAGGAGAAATCTTTGGAGCCTTTGCAGAAGAAGGCTCCAAGATAGAGCCAATCAAGCTAGGCAACTCAGATAAGTGGGCGGCTTGGATCAAACTCCGCAAACAGACTGAACTCCCCCATTATATTCAGTTACGATATGAGGACGATCCGAGGACCTACAAGGTCCTCGTGACCATCCCGGGACGTAGACAACAGTGCTGGCATTGCGGACAGGATCAGCACTGGTCAAACCAGTGTCCAAATAGGGCGAACCCCAGACGGGACCAAAACCCCACAGAAGGAGCAAAGGAGGTAGGAGGGAAAATCTCCTATGCCATGGCCCTTAAAGGGGAGGGAGAGAAAAAGCAATCCGAGATTGATCAACAGCTAAAAAAAGATGGCTTCCCAATGGTTGAAAGCAGCAAAGGAGGGGGAAAAAAACAAATAGAAGCTATGGGAGCTACTCCAAGTGGTCTCTCCCCACCTAACAGCCCTGAAAACAAATCCAAGCAAAGTAAAAAAATTAAAACATCCGGAGGGGCAAGTTCAGCACCCACCACCCCAACCAAAATAACAAGAAAGAGGGCCCTCTCTCTCTCTTCCTCATCAGAGGATCTAAACGAGGATCCCCGGGTAGAGGAGGAGAAAAGAGAGGAAGAACAGTTCAAGCTCGAGCTGAACTTTCCAGACTCCCCGTCAGTGCTAGTCATAGATGAGGGCGAGGACCCTAACACACATTCAAACACATAAACAACAAAGCAACTCTTAAAGATAAAACGCACACACACACAATAGAATAACAAACACGCAAACCAATCTCACACACTCATGGCAGACATCAAAATTTTGACACTCAACATCAGAGGGCTTAACAATAAACACACCTACATAGCACACCTCACAAGGAAATACAAGCCAGATTTTATCTTTCTGCAAGAGACCAACACACAGTTAGAGTACAAGGCCAAAAAAGCAGTCTCTCTTATGGGCCTCCGGGAGGGTTATTTTAGTTTAGGTAGAAAGCCACGAGGGACAGCCATTTTACAAACATCCAATAGGTTTTCAACCACACACTCATATCAAGACAATAGCGGGAGGATAGTAATAATTAGGACAAGCTCACAAAAACACACATACACGTTAGTCAACATTTATGCACCCGCTCAAAAAAAAGAGAAACACGAGTTTTTTGGAATGCTAAGTGACATTCTACACACTCAGTACGCAGGAGAAAATTTGATAGTAGGGGGTGATTTAAATTACATTGATTCCCAATTAGACAAGCAAAACACAAACACAGAGGGTCCTACTCCTCATGTAACAATTAAAACGCATGACTATTTGGGGGGAGTCATCAAGGCTTTCCGGTTAGTAGATGCCTATAGAGAAGTAGAGGTCACGGGCCGGGTCACCACGTTCAGGGACAAGGCACACCAAATAGAAACACGGATAGATAGAGTGTATGTGCCAAGGGCGTGCGAAACAAAAAGTGTAACACATCTCGTAGAGACGTTACAATATACAGACCACAAAGGAGTCTTAGTGGAACTGCTGAACCCAAAACTAAAAAAGAAAAAACAAAAAACACCGATCTGGAAACTTAACAACGACCTCCTAAATGACCCGCTCTATTTAAAAACAATCGCAAACCTCCTCAAAAATATAATACATGACTCAAACACACCCCATTTCAAATTCACACAAATATGGACGCTAATTAAAAGCTCCATTAAGCAGCAAAGCCAAATACTGGCCACACTAGTTAACTCAAAAAGGAAAAAAGAAGAGGAAAGACTTAAAAATTTACTAACACACGAAGAAGACGAAGCAGCCAAAACACATATACTAACACAACTAGAAGAACTATTTAACTATCAATACAAAGGAGCGGAATTGAGGTGCAAAAGTAAAAAAATAACCGAAGGGCCTAACAAACTTTTTTTATCAGCAGAACAAAACATTCAAATTGACAGAACTATTGACAACATTGTTGATAGTAAAGGAGAAACTATACACGACCTGGACAAAATAACAGACACATTTACGAAACACTTTACTAATTTGTATGACAAGGAACAGACGGACGACAATGCACAAAAAGTATTTTTACAGAACTGCAAAGAAATACCAATTACAGAACAGATAGAGACAGACGCTCCCTTTACGCTAGACGAACTGAGGGCTGCTTTAGATACAACACAAAACAACAAATCCCCTGGCCCAGACGGTCTGACGTTTGAATTTTACAAAGCCTTTTTTCCCCAAATAGGACCCCTACTATTAAATCTATACAGCGACATGTTAGTGACAGAACAGTTACCTAGAGATTTCAACTTAGCATACATCACACTTCTACCAAAAAAACAAGAAAACAACACCTCACCTAGCGACTTTCGACCGATCTCACTTCTAAACACCGACTACAAACTCCTGACGAAAATGATTTTTTTTAAGACTAAAGCCCCTCATACCACACTTAATAGGACAGGACCAATACTGTAGCAACCCAGACAAAAACATCGACGAACTTAACCATTTTTTAAGAGACATTATATATTACTGTAAAGACAAAGACTTGAAAGCAGCCCTCTTTTCTATTGACCAGGAAAAAGCCTTTGACAGAATAGACCATGATTACCTTTTCAAAATACTAGACAAGACGAAGACAGACGGAAGAATGAAGAAATACATAAAGCTAGTTTACACTGATGCCACAAGCAAACTCATAATAAACCAAACCCTTAGTGGCAGTATCCCTATTAGAAGATCTGTTAGACAAGGGTGTCCCCTTTCTCCCCTTTTATACACCCTTTGCCTAGAACCCCTTTTAGAAACCATCAGGCTAGATAGTGGAATCACGGGGATAAAAATCCCAGGCCCCACGCCCGTAGTTAAAGTTAAAGCATACGCTGATGACACCACCCTTTTTCCCTCCTCAGAAAAAGACATAGCCGCAATCATAGATAAGTTTATTCTATTTGGGAGGGCAAGCGGGTCAAAAATCAACATAAATAAATCTTGTATTATGGGATTGGGCAGGTGGGAAATCCCCTTAAACATCCCCTTTAACCTTAAAATAGAGAAGGCAATTAAAATATGCGGCATCACGTGGACAAGCAACCCAACATATTACCACACACAGCAGTGGGAAAATATTTTAAACAAAACCAAAAACACACTTAAAAGATTTCACTATACAGCAACTACTATATTTGGTAGAGCAATACTAGTAAACAACCTGGTCATCCCGAAGATAGTTTATTTAGCAAACATCACAGAACCTCCACCAACTTTTATACCAAGCATAAACACAATCATTAGGAATTTTATATTTAAAAGCACTATCAGGAACATTAAACACACAACACTTATACAAAACAAAGAGGATGGGGGGATAAACTTACAGGACATCAGAACCAAAATACAAGCACTTAGATTAAAATACATAGGACAAGTAGCCAAGAACCCAAACAATTTTCCATTAACAATATACTACTACGGCTTAAGGTTAAATAAAATAATTCCAATAAAAAATGACACCCCACACCACTTTGGTACAAACACACATCCATTTTACAGATCCATATCAAGAATACTCCCTGGCAATGAACATCTAATACACAGTAAATTAAAAGACACATATACAACACTTAAGAAACAGTTACAAGAAAGATTATTCAATAGGATCAAATGGAGTAGAGAGTTAGGTGTAATAAATTTCAGAGACACTTTTATAAATCTACACAGCAAACACATTACACCCAAAGCCAGAGAAATAACATACAGACTAATCTTCGGGATGACCCCTGTAGGAAGTAAGAAAAGAAATGTACACACATGTGTTTTCTGTCACACAGATAATGATAACAATGAAAGCCATATGTTTTTAAAATGTAAAATATTTGATAATGTTAGATGCACTATGAAAGTCCTACTAGAGGCAAACTGTAACACCAATGTTAATCTCAACCTAGCTATTGTTTTAAATAAATTGCCTAAAATCAAAAGTAAGATGATTCATAAATTTAACCTAATAATAGTGAGTGAATACAGAAGTCTTGTGTGGCACAGTAGAATTAAAGTTGTTAATAACAATGTATCTTTAAATCCTTATAATCTAGAGTTAATATTTAGAAAAATAATTGAACATAGAATTGATAACTATACTGGTTAGATAGAAATTGTAATTATTGTATAATTTATTGTCCTTGATTAAATTGTCAGACCTCAGAGATAAAAATCTAAATACTGTAATCATTCTGTAAAGTTACTCTATTGGTATTATGTCAGTTAGTTTAAGTGGTTATGCGAGTGTGTGAGAGCGTGTATGTACCTGGGTTAAAGAGAGTTTGGGCTGAGAGATGCGGGATAGGAATCAAATTGAACTTTATTTATCTATGGAAAACTACTCAAGAACTGTTTTTTAAAGGGAAGTCAACACTTTAGAAGAATTATTTCTCCCTCGCGGTTACGTCCTCTTTGATCACATGATCGGAGAGCATGTCACAAGTCAACATCAAGTGTGTCTGTACAACACTCACAGAACACGGCAAGCCCGTGGACACGTAACAAGAACACTATGACAATGTCTATATCTTAGCGGCAGCCTCATCCTAGGCATACTGGGAAACAAAGGAACAAGAAAACAAGACGCAACTGAATGGAGCCTGCGAAGAGACTAGAAACAAAAATAACCAAAACCAATAATCCTAAAGAATATAGACAAGGGCAGACAATTGAAAGTCAAGAATCTTTTATGAATAATGTAATAGTTTAAGACAAATTAACTATTTTTTATTTATTTATCATTTTTTTTTTTTTTTTTTTTTTTTAAACCCCTCGTAATAAGAGAAAAAAGAATCCTTAATCGACACCCCTATCCTGAAATAATTTACACATGACCCTAACAGAACCCTGAACAATTGTGATACAACAGCACCTTTGCTTGGTTAACTATCCCAGAACGATTCCAACAGACCAAAGGGCCACCTTGATGATGCTAGAGTAGCCCTCTTACATCTCAAGGAGACCTTTAAAAATTGTCGTGAGAGGGATTAACCTGTTCCCTGATCAGTCTTTTTAAATACACAAGGCATACAAGGCAGCTGTATAAAACCTATATTAGCTTGCCTTGCCTAATTACTTGCTACTACCTGGGAACATAGCATTGCTACAAAGTCAATCTCCGGAAAGATTGTTAATGTTGCTATGCAGCTTTGTTAATAAACTCATTTATGTAGAAGATTGTTACTGTTAAAGCAAAAATACTGAGGCCACTTATCAAGGAAGTCCTTTTTCTCTGTATTACTTTATAGAAAAGATGTTGTTCTGTTGTGTAAAATTAAATATTATTATATGTCTAAAATACTATTTGACGAGACAGAATGGAGGCTTAGGATGAAATCAGTCACTTTTTCCTCTTAGTACTGCCACCAAGAGCAATACATTATGTCCCCTTTAACCATAAAGTGACAATGACAACGCCAAGTGCTTAAAAGGAAACATAAACTAATTGGATACAATCACACTACAGATTTCCCTTTGTTTCGTTTAATTTTTTTGGAAAATGTCTACAAGATAAGATAACTTAAATTCAGTTTGACTACAATTGACAACGTTGTCAAACTAGTGGATATTAAATGAATTGTAATTTGTTGACCACTCATGTTTTATTTTTAATTTTTTGAAAATGACTACAAATTAGTAGAAATTAAATGAATTGTAATTTGTTGACCACTCATGTTTTATTTTTAATTTTTTGAAAATGACTACAAATTAGTAGATATTAAATGAATTGTAATTTCTTGACCACTCATGTTTTATTTTTATTTTTTAGAAAATGACTACAAATTAGTAGAAATTAAATGAATTATAATTTGTTGACCACTCATGTTTTATTTATAATTTTTTGAAAATGACTACAAATTAGTAGATATTAAATGAATTGTAATTTGTTTGACCACTCATGTTTTATTTTTAATTTTTGAAAATGACTACAAATTAGTAGAAATTAAATGAATTATAATTTGTTGACCACTCATGTTTTATTTATTATTTTTTTGAAAATGACTACAAATTAGTAGATATTAAATGAATTGTAATTTCTTGACCACTCATGTTTTATTTTTATTTTTTTGAAAATGACTACAAAGTAGTAGAAATTAAATGAATTGTAATTTCTTGACCAAAAAAAAAAAAAAAAAAAAAAAGAATAAGAGATTGAGCCTTTTTAAAACAATTAGATCAATTATAAGACATCAGTTAGGCCAGGGGAGGAGCGGTGGCTGAGCGGTAAAGCGCTTGGCTTCCGAAACGGGGGTCCCGGGTTCGAATCCTGGTGAAGACTGGGATTTTCAACTTTGGAATCTTTGGGCGCCTCTGAGTCCACTCAGCTCTAATGGGTACCTGACATTAGTTGGGGAAAAGTATAGGCGGTTGGTCGTTGTGCTGGCTACATGACACCCTCGTTAACAGTAGGCCACAAAAACAGATGAACTTTACATCATCTGCCCTATAGACCACAGGGTCTGAAAGGGGAACTAGTTAGGCCAGGTTCACATATAACTTTACATTCACTTACACCTATCCTTTGATCTGCGGGACCGTTGGGGCACTACACAAGATCTGGTTAACCATCTTTCTCAATTCTTATCTCTCATTTGTCTTTGATATAATTTCATTTGGATGTTCTTTCTGAAAATATTGAAGCCTGCCTGGGTGGACCTCTTCGGGGGGCCGATTTTGAGTTTGTGTTTCCACACAAACTGTCTTTTTGTAACCTTGTTTAAACATGGTTTGTAGCTTCTGTAAATGCATGAACTGCCGTCACTAATGACACAAGTCCCCTGTGGGTTTGATGGCTTATAAACATTTTACTTTGCCTTATATTTAATGGTCCTTCTCTTTGTTCCGCTGAGTACTTGCGCTTATTCAAATATCATTGATATATCGTAACATGTCATCGTTTAGAAAATAAAAGCGAGAATCTCTGCAACTTTTGTACAAATCAGAAGTTATTAATAACACTTGCCATTAAAAAAAAAAAGAAAAAGAATTTAGATTAGTGATTGATTTATTCCATCCATTTAGGCCTATAAATTTATATATGTGAATGTATATGTGAATGTGTATATGTGAATGTGTATATGTGAATGTGTATATGTGAATGTGTATATGTGAATGAGTATATGTGAATGTGTATATGTGAATGTATATGTGAATGTGTATATGTGTATGTGTATATGTGAATGTATATGTGAATGTGTATATGTGAATGTGTATGTGAATGTGTATGTGAATGTGTATATGTGAATGTATATGTGAATGTGTATATGTGAATGTGTATATGTGAATGTGTATATGTGAATGTATATGTGAATTTGTATGTGTATATGTGAATGTATATGTGAATGCATATGTGAATGCATATGTGAATGTATTATGATCGTTTACACTTGACTATACTTATAGAGTAGGCTTTTTTTTTTGAACTACCATAGGAAGGTTACAGCATGGAACTATACTTAAGGAACGACGACTTCATTTAGGATAATCAGCCTGAGATACATGCATCCTGCACTGAATTTTTAAAAACTTACAGAGACAAAGAAGGATTTTACGCCTCAATTAGGCTATAGGTCTGTTTTTGTCATTTAATTTACATTAATTAATATAATATGTTAAGGCCTCCGCGCGGTGTTGATTCTTGGCAATCTGTCTAGTGTAGATCTGACTGGAAGTAACGCTGAACTCAACACTTCAGTAACACCGGCGAAAGGCCGAAACAATCAAATATGTAGTCGACGCTGATATGTTGTTCTACAAATATGTTTAATACTCAAGAAGGGAATCGTCCGATGTCAATTATGTCGTACTCAAGTCTACTACTCTACAAGAAGCGTCTTCCTTTTAGCGTCACTTAGAGCGTTCTTATTTTTTAAAGATCTGTCACGTCACTTGTCGCTAATTAAAACTTTCCCCTTATTCCCGAAACAAATAACTAATTCCTAATCATGTCATAACAAATAATATTGTTGCAACTCTAGGGTAGGCACCCAACTAAAAGGCATGCAACTCAACACAGTTTAACAGGAAATAAATAGTTGTGTTTATTCACTAGGGCAAACACATAACATCCTTCAGCTTCCTCAAAGTCTTTCTACTAAGTATAGCAGTCCTTCGCTACTTAACCCAAATGTGGACCAACGACAGCCTTCCCCGCTTCGCTTCAGGTCCCTACTACAACCTTCAGGCAGCACAAAAGGTGGCCTCTTAGTTTCCCAAACATTCAGACTCTTCACAATATATAGTACCGAGATGAGCTTTTTCTTTGTTTCCCACAAGACTTGTATAGTCGTTTCGATAATAATAATAATAAAGGAATAGAAATGCGTAGCTTGGAGTGTCATATTAGGCCTCCTATTATTTTTTTTATTTCTTGCAATTTTGTATATCTTAACAAATACACACTTAGCGGTACGTTAGACAGGTCTTCATCCAGATTTAGTGTAAATAACCCAAACACAGAAGGACTGAAAAATTATATTTTTTGGAAAAAAAAGTGGCATTTTATAGGGTGATCGAAAAAACAACAACTTTTGTGACGATCTCTTATTCAGGAAAATTGTATCTATTATATCAGATAGTCAGAAAATGGACGACGTTTTTACACATCTAATCAAATAGAGTGTAGGAAAGTTTTACACTCAATGCAGGTCGATCCACGTTTCTTCTCTTGATTTCTCCACATTGCACCATGCGCGAAAAAAAATGCGCAACGGCACATCGACTCTCTTTGCTTTTGTAAAAAGCTGGAAGCTGGCGTTCAATTAATATAGTTCCATGGTTTGGCCTGTAACCTTCAATATGATGTTTACGTGGATGGTTATTATAGCGCCATCTTGGTTAACATGCGCATTTCAAGTTAGGGGCCTTACTAGCACAAAGAACAATAACTATGATATTACACATATCAACCATGTATCAACACTATAACTATTTAAGCATTTGCGCTGGATTCTGAGATTAGATCTTATCAACCTAAGCTCTAACTGGATTTAGAGTCCAGTGTTTCCCAAAGTGTGTTCCGCGGAACCCTATTGTTCCGCGAGGTCTGAATAGGCGTCCCACAAACTGCAGGAATAATTAATTAGTAGGCTATCGTGTGAATTAATCTCTTTACAAACAAGCAAAGTGTTTCGCAAACTACTTAGGATGTGCGAAATGATCCCTTTAGGAAAAGGTTTGGGAAACATATCATTCCAGCCAACGGAGTTTACGTTCAATACAAAACTAACGCACTTATTACAGTGGCGTAGCCAGGAATTTGCCATCATGCTTGACCTCTTTAGGGGGCCCCTGCTTTTTGCGTAATATTTCATATTTAAGTTAAAAAAAACAACACTCATTTGGGCCCCCCCCCCTCAAGTGCCGGCCCGGGCTAGCTACGCC